>NC_092163.1:14006128-14023628 GCF_045791955.1 Oncorhynchus clarkii lewisi
TTATTGCGAAGTTAGCTAGGAGCTAGAAACTGGGTGATTGTGTCTATTAGCGCCATCTTATCCGTGCTATGTGCATCTTAAAGGGATAGCTCAACCAATATGTACATCTTAAAGGGATAGCTCAACCAAAATGTGCTTCTTAAAGGGATAGTTCAGCTGAAACCATGCTAATATTGGACTTCTATAGGTTTAGAAAATGCTAGCTAGCTAAGTAAGCGGTTGGTGACAGTGGCTAAATAAACAAAACAAAAGCATGGATTGCGCTCTGTTCTTGTCCATGGACTGCTTTCAGGGTAAGACCAATAGGACCAATAAGTAGATTCTTGTCATTTAGGTGAACTATCCCTTTTAATATCTCTCTTTCCCACACACAGAGGTTTGGAGAATGAAGGCAGAAGCACACATCAGACTTTTGCATGCATTTTTAAATAGAAAAGAGCAGGAAATGCTTTGTGGTTAATGATCAATGACATTTCCGTCCATTCTGAAGCCTAAAAGGCAACTTTTTGATAGTTTAGTAGTGGCTGACTGCCCATATCTACAAGCCAATATGATTTTCAGATTGTTTGTTATATTGCATGGTGAAATCAGGGTGCTTTGCAGTAATATTATACTGTAATGATACTGTACTGTCTTACTTTGTTTCCCATCTGTTTTTAAAATCAGTTCCAACATGCTTCAAGAACACAGAGTTGAATCAGAATGACTAATAGCAGTTAATCAAAGTCAATCTTCATTTGCTAAATGTAACCGACAAGTTGTTTGGAGCATAGAACACGAACCCAACGAACTTCCTTAAACTATCTGGTTCGCCAATTCCCCGAATGAGATCACATCTATTCGATTAAATCCTTTTTTTTCTTTACCAGAACCCTCATTTCATTTCCTTAGAAACTGACTGCTTTAAATGAGATATAAGACATTGGTGCCTTTTCCTCATCCACTTCCTGAGTGCTGATCTAGGATCAGTTTAGCTTTTTAGATCATACTGAGTGAGATTACATGGACAGCGAGGACCTGATCCTAGAACAGCACTCATCCTACAGATGTTTTATGAATTCAGGCCTTTTGTTTCGGCTGAGGAAGAGGTGGTTTGGTGTATCTGCAATGACAGTAAGATTAATGGTTTGAGATCTTAGCCGGTTGGCATCAGATCCAATGATCCCTTTGTGATTAAGTGGTTACTTTTGTCCATCTGTCTGTCAAGATTATGTTTTGTCTGGATGGACAGACAGTAAGTTCAGTAGTTCACCCATCTGACAGGTTCTTGCATATAAACATCAAACACGACAATAACACGGATACACTGATAGACAAGAACAGTCACACAAATGGGAAATACAAAACAATACAACTAAAGAATAATGTGTGTTGAGAGAGTGTGTGTGTGTGTGTGTGTGTGTGTGTGTGTGTGTGTGTGTGTGTGTGTGTGTGTGTCATGACCTGACAAGGGAAACTCTGTAACCTAGTTATAGCCTCAGGGTAATGTTCATTTCTGGTCAGGTCCAGTGGGCAGGAAAATTCCTAGCCTGCCCATTATGTTCAGGAATCCCATGATAGGCTGGTGCTGCTACATGTCCAATGGATATCGACCAATAATGGTATCTCTTTGCATTTGAAAGATAGTCTCGCCATATCTTCCCGACCCAGGATGTGAACTCGAAACTCTCTACATAAGAACACAGCATAATAAAGGTAAAATAAATAAATAGGTTCCCTGAACTTTAGACCTCATCACTGTTGTTCGTTCCTCAGCAGGAATCAACATAGGAGGGAGTGACTCTCTTAGCTGTATATTACAACCAGTAGTTAACATGAGGGACAGGGTTATAGTAGCACGCTACTGTAGTTTGTGGTGCGTTTCATTTGGATTTTTAGCTGCAGTATACGTCTAGAGATGACATAGTGTTAGCCTTCCCATAGACTCTGTTTACAGTATGGTCTGCATGGCTCCATGTCTGCAAACCACAAAATTGCATGGAGTTAGTTACAGCACATAGGCTACACCACTAACTGATTGTGACCTTTTCCAAGTTAATACTGATTCCTCTATTAACTTTGGATGTTTCATTCAGCTTTTACACAACATTCGTCCCTTTATACCAATTTGACATTTACTTTCTTCACTTATCAGCTTAATCTACATAGTGGGGGTTTAATCCTCATATTAAAACCCGAAACCTCCCCAGTCCAGATGAAGACCTCCGAGGTAATAAAGGCTACGAGGAAGATGAAGGTCAGAAGTGGATGGGAGGGGGTCCCCTCTTTCCCTCCCCGTCAGTTCTAGAGAGTTTCTGCCTTGCATGTGAAGGCCAGATGTAGTGAACAGAGGCTGCTTCCCAAATGCCGTCCTATTCCCTTTATAGTGCACTACTTTTAAGCAGGACTTGTAGGGCACTGGTCAAAAGTGGTTCGCTATGGAGAATAGTGTGCCATTTGGGATGCCAACCAGAGTGAATGTGGAGGCCAGGGGTTAAAAGAGAATGTCAGTCTGAATACAGTCCCTGGTCTAGTGTTTACGTGGCATCCCGCCTCAGATTCCAGCGTGATGTGGGGGGGTAACACAAGGAAGAAGACAACACCACATGGTTATGACAGCTCATCCACCCAAGAAACAACAAATGTAGTCATTCTTCCTGCCTCACTAGGACCTTGTCATTCTCTGCATTGAACCTCATCACACAGCTCTTTAAATGTCAGCGTATCATCCTTTGCTATTATCATCCTTTGTCTGTATGCCAAGATACAGCTGAATAATGTGCTTATAGAAAACACATAGCTAGGGCCCCCCGAGTGGCGCAGTCCTCTACACTGTATCGCGGTGCTTGAGGCATCACTACGGACCCCGGATTTGATCCAGGGTTCGTCTCCCGGTCCGCGACCCATGAGGCGGCGCACAATTGACCCAGTGTCACCCGTTTTGGCCGGTCAGGATGTCCTTGTCCCATTGCACTCTAGCGACTCCTTGTGGCGGTCGAGCGACTCCACGCTGACTTCGGTCGCCAGTTGCACAGTGGCTCTCGAACTTCGCCTCTCCCGAGTCTGTACGGGAGTTACAGCGATGGGACAACACTGTAACTACCAATTGGATATCACGGAAAAAGGGTGTAAAAAGTACAAAAACCTATAGCTCTTTCACCCAACATTGGCTGCAGTGAGTGCAGTCATAACGCAGTGCAGGGAGTGCAGTCATAACGCAGTGCAGTGAGTGCAGTCATAAGCCAGTGCAGTGACAATACAAGCAGACAGTCCAACAATGCCCAACATTAAGAGATATTTGCTCTTTATTGTAGTGGTTGGCTTGGAGAGAGTGTAGCTGCGTTTGCTTAGCTCTTGTGTCGGCCGAGATCTCTCCCAAAGAGAAATGAGAAAGATAAATGTTTTAGCAGCCAGATCCCACTGTGACTAAGTGACGTGACTCAAAACAGAAGGAGAGAGAGTGAGAATGGAGAGAGAGAACCAAACACAGTCCCAGTCTAAATAGAAAGAGGAAGAGGGTGGAGACATCAACTATACAGTGCCTTGCGAAAGTATTCGGCCCCCTTGAACTTTGCGACCTTTTGCCACATTTCAGGCTTCAAACATAAAGATATAAAACTGTATTTTTTTGTGAAGAATCAACAACAAGTGGGACACAATCATGAAGTGGAACGACATTTATTGGATATTTCAAACTTTTTTAACAAATCAAAAACTGAAAAATTGGGCGTGCAAAATTATTCAGCCCCCTTAAGTTAATACTTTGTAGCGCCACCTTTTGCTGCGATTACAGCTGTAAGTCGCTTGGGGTATGTCTCTATCAGTTTTGCACATCGAGAGACTGAAATTTTTTCCCATTCCTCCTTGCAAAACAGCTCGAGCTCAGTGAGGTTGGATGGAGAGCATTTGTGAACAGCAGTTTTCAGTTCTTTCCACAGATTCTCGATTGGATTCAGGTCTGGGTGATGAGCTGTGTTGCTTTTACGCCAAACATAACGTTTTGCATTGTTGCCAAAAAGTTCAATTTTGGTTTCATCTGACCAGAGCACCTTCTTCCACATGTTTGGTGTGTCTCCCAGGTGGCTTGTGGGAAACTTTAAACAACACTTTTTATGGATATCTTTAAGAAATGGCTTTCTTCTTGCCACTCTTCCATAAAGGCCAGATTTGTGCAATATACGACTGATTGTTGTCCTATGGACAGAGTCTCCCACCTCAGCTGTAGATCTCTGCAGTTCATCCAGGGTGATCATGGGCCTCTTGGCTGCATCTCTGATCAGTCTTCTCCTTGTATGAGCTGAAAGTTTAGAGGGACGGCCAGGTCTTGGTAGATTTGCAGTGGTCTGATACTCCTTCCATTTCAATATTATCGCTTGCACAGTGCTCCTTGGGATGTTTAAAGCTTGGGAAATCTTTTTGTATCCAAATCCGGCTTTAAACTTCTTCACAGCAGTATCTCGGACCTGCCTGGTGTGTTCCTTGTTCTTCATGATGCTCTCTGCGCTTTTAACGGACCTCTGAGACTATCACAGTGCAGGTGCATTTATACGGAGACTTGATTACACACAGGTGGATTGTATTTATCATCATTAGTCATTTAGGTCAACATTGGATCATTCAGAGATCCTCACTGAACTTCTGGAGAGAGTTTGCTGCACTGAAAGTAAAGGGGCTGAATAATTTTGCACGCCCAATTTTTCAGTTTTTGATTTGTTAAAAAAGTTTGAAATATCCAATAAATGTCGTTCCACTTCATGATTGTGTCCCACTTGTTGTTGATTCTTCACAAAAAAATACAGTTTTATATCTTTATGTTTGAAGCCTGAAATGTGGCAAAAGGTCGCAAAGTTCAAGGGGGCCGAATACTTTCGCAAGGCACTGTATATTCAGGCAAACGGCAAAAGAAGCACAATTGAAATTGACAAAAAACTAAACAAAAATGACCACAGATGACAACTGGTTTGATGCAGATTGTAAAATTATAAGGAAAAAACTTAGAACACTATCCAACCAAAAGCACAGAGACCGAAATAATGGTGAATTACGCCTTCATTACTGTGAGGCTTTAAAACTTTATAAACGTACACTCAGAACCAAACAAGCACAGTACAACAGCAAGCAGCTGACACTAATTGAGGAGTCCATAAACACACACAACTTCTGGCAAAATTGGAAAAAACTAAAAAAAATCAAAACAAGAGGAATTAGAGATACAAAATGGTGACGTACGGACAACCCATTTTAAAACACTCTTCAACACCGTTCAAATTGACACAAACGCAGAACAATGCCAAATTTGTGAGAAGTTGAATGGATTAGAAAAAGCTATAAAGGACAATCAAAATCCATTGGACTCCCCAGTTACTGACCAAGAGCTCTATAAGAAACTTCAGGCTCTCAAATTTAAAAAGGCATGCGGACCTGATGGCATCCTAAATGAGATGCTCAAACTCACTAGTGCAAAATTTCAATTGGCTATATTAAAACTGTTTAATTTGATCTTGAGTGTAGGTTATTTTCCTGACATCTGGAATCAAGGACTCATAACCCCAATCTTTAAGAACGGAGACAAATTTGACCCTAACAATTACAGAGGCATTTGTGTGAACAGTAACCTGGGGAAGGTTTTCTGTAGTATTATAAATGTAAGAGTTCTAAACTTCCTTAATAAGCACAATGTCTTGAGTAAAAGCCAAATTGGATGTATACCAAAACATTGCACAACTGATCATATTTACACCCTACACACCTTGATAGATAAACATGTCCACCAAAATAATACCAACATTTACGCTTGCTTTATCGACTTCCAAAAAGCATTTTATTCTATTTGGCATACCGGACTGTTCTACAAAGTTATTGAAAGTGGAGTAGGGGGTAAAACATATGACATAATTAAATCAAAGTATACTGGCAATAAGTGCAGCATTAAAATTGGCAAGAAAAGAACAGAATTCTTTAACCAGGTGCGGGGCCTTCGCCAGGGTTGCAATCTGAGCCCTGCACTCTTCAATATTTATATTAACGAATTGGCCACTATTCTAGAAAAAACCTCAGCCCCTGGTGTTAGTCTCCACAATTCAGAAGTTAAATGTCTACTCTTTGCAGATGACCTATGCCTGCTGTCACCCACAGCACATGGCCTACAGCAGAGCCTGGACTTGCTAGAGCAGTAAACCCCCTGGCAGTAAACCCCAAAAAAGACTAAAATAATTATTTTCCAGAGAAGATCCAGATCTCAAGGAACTAGACCAAAGTTCTCAATTGGTACACAATATATAGAGTACTGTACACACTACAATTACTTAGGTTTAAAAATAAGCTCAACTGGACACCTTAATGAGGCAGTGAATGAGCTGTGAGAGAAAGCACGCAGGGCCATTAAAAAGCTAATTCAAATTGAAATACCTATTAAAATTTGGCTAAAACTAATTGAATATGTCATTGAACCAATTGCACTTTATGGCAGCGAGGTGTGGGGTCCACTTGCAAAACAAGATTTCATCAAATGGGACAAACAACCCATTGAAACTCTGCATGCAGAGTTCTGTAAGATTCTCCTACATGTCCAGAGGAAAACTACTAACAATGCATGCAGGGCAGAATTAGGCCAATATCCACTAATAATAAAAACTAAAAAAAGAGCAATTCAGTTTTGGAAACATCTAAAATACAGTGACCCCCCCTCATATCATTACTAAGCCCTGCAATGCCAAGAGCTGAGCAAAGAAAAGAGTCCCCTCATCCAGCTGGTCCTGGGGCTGAGTTCACATACTTGTTCTACTAACCCACGGAAACCTCAGGACCAGAACATCCAATCAATCAGGATAAACCAAATTACAACACAGTCAAAACAAAACTATATTGCTTATTGTGAAACACAAACACAAACACATAGCAAAATGCTTTGTGAGTGTCATTTCCCCAAATTTGAAACCCTTATTCAAGGTTTCAAAGACCTCTCTGATGAGAGTAAGCTACCCGTCCTGTTGGGGGAGGACGCAGAGAGCTGTGGGTTGGCAGCGCACGACATTTCTGCCTGCCATAAGTTGAGGGACAGTGTCTGACAGACCAACCTGCACATGTACTCTACTGTATGCTTATTGATATTGTTGAATGTATGGTCATTTTGACCCTTGGTTATTGTTACTGTTGTCCCGCTGACAATTTTCACTCTCAGTTTTATTTATTTTTATATTGTAAATATCCAAAATAAGCTTTGGCAATATGTACATTGTTACGTCATGCCAATTAAGTGAATTGAATTGAATTGAATAGAGAGAGAGAGAGAGAGAGAGAACAATAGAGAGAGAGATAGAGAGATTGAGAGAGAGAGAGAGAGAGAGAGACAGAGAGACAGAGAGAGAGAGAGCGAGAGAGCAATAGAGAGAGAGATAGAGAGAGCGAGAGAGAGAACAATAGAGAGAGTGATCGAGAGAGAGAGAGAGAGACAGAGAGAGATAGAGAGAGACAGAGAGACAGAGAGAGAGAGAGAGAGAGAGAGAGAGAGATAGAGAGAGACAGAGAGACAGAGAGAGAGAGTGATAGATAGGAAACAGACCAGACTGCTAAACAGATGTAGCTTGAGCTATTTGGCCTCACCCCTCTCTCTGTCCACCCACATTCTGTGACTCCCAGCTGGGTGGGTTAGTGACTATTTTGTCACCACTAATGGCCGTTCCACGCCAGTATTTTGTCATCGCCACCGCCAGTGTTTGTCATTGCTAATGGTTAGCATCACTCTCGGTTTGGGATTGTCATTGTGATCAATGTGAGTGGTTGGTTCAAATTTGGGTGTCGACTCAATAATGGTTCGTAGTTATTTGCTGCTTCTAAACCGTAGTCTTGTCATTAGCAATGGCTGTCTTGTCTGTTATCCTTGCTTGTCATTGTGAATGGTTGTCTCACAGTTGGATACTGTGTCTTCACTGTTAACTGCTGTGGTCTCAATATTGGTTAGCCAGTACGTGTTGTTTCTAGCTGTTTTTCTAGTCTTGGCATTGGTTGACAAGTGGTTGTCACTTCTTTCCGGACACATCCTGATGTGTGTTGACAGCAAGCTCTGTGAGGTACCGTCACTAGGCACAGCATGCTAGAGTCTCTCTTTGGTTTGACTCACATGATTTTATGTTATGAAGGCATCTTGGAAATAGGACTTGTTATTTTGGCAACAAAATCCTCCAGACAGATTCCAACACTTAATGTGTTGTGACATCTGTTGCGAAATGTATTGTAATGTTTTTAAAATGGTCTATGACTGCCCTAACTTTGCTGGACACCAGGAAGAGTAGCTGCTGCCCTTGCATCTATTGGGGGATCCATAATAAATACAAATACAACTGAACTGCGACCAGACAAGCTGTCTCAATGTTTTTCAGTCATAACATATTTCACATTTTCTCTTCTCTGCTTGAAAGCTTCTAGTATAGAGTGATTGTAGGTGGAGGGATGAGTGATTACAGGGGGATGGATGAAAGAGAGCGAGAGAGACAGAGAGAAGGAGGGGGAGAGAGACAGAGAGAAGGAGGGGGAGAGAGAGACAGAGAGAAGGATGGGGGAGAGAGAGACAGAGAGAAGGAGGGGGAGAGAGAGACAGAGAGGAGGATGGGGGAGAGAGAGACAGAGAGAAGGAGGGGGAGAAAGAGACAGAGAGAAGGAGGGGGAGAGAGAGACAGAGAGAAGGATGGGGGAGAGAGAGACAGAGAGAAGGAGGGGGAGAGAGAGACAGAGAGAAGGATGGGGGAGAGAGAGACAGAGAGAAGGATGGGGGAGAGAGAGACAGAGAGAAGTAGGGGGGAGAGAGAGACAGAGAGAAGGAGGGGGAGAGAGAGAGAGAGAGAAGGAGGGGGAGAGAGAGACAGAGAGAAGGAGGGGGAGAGAGAGACAGAGAGAAGGAGGGAGTAGAGAGACAGAGAGAAGGAGGGGGGAGAGAGAGACAGAGAGAAGGGGGGGAGAGAGAGACAGAGAGAAGGAGGGGGAGAGAGAGACAGAGAGAAGGAGGGAGTAGAGAGACAGAGAGAAGGAGGGGGGAGAGAGAGACAGAGAGAAGGGGGGGAGAGAGAGACAGAGAGAAGGAGGGAGTATAGAGAGAGACAGAGAGAAGGGGGAGAGAGGCAGAGAGAAGGAGGGGGTAGAGAGAGACAGAGAGAAAGATGGGGAGAGAGAGACGGAGAGAAGGAGGGGGGAGAGAGAGACAGAGAGAAGGATGGGGAGAGAGAGACAGAGGGATGGAGGGCAGAGAGAGAGACAGAGAGAAGGAGAGGGGAGAGAGAGACAGAGAGACAGAGAGAAGGAGGGGGAGAGAGAGACAGAGAAGGATGGGGAGAGAGAGACAGAGAGAAGGAGGGGGGATAGAGAGACAGAGAGAAGGAGGGGGAGAGAGAGACAGAGAGAAGGAGGGGGGAGAGAGAGACAGAGAGAAGGAGGGGGGAGAGAGAGACAGAGAGAAGGAGGGGGGAGAGAGAGACAGAGAGAAGGAGGGGGGAGAGAGAGACAGAGAGAAGGAGGGGGGGAGAGAGACAGAGAGAAGGAGGGGGGAGAGAGAGACAGAGAGAAGGAGGGGGAGAGAGAGACAGAGAGAAGGAGAGGGGAGAGAGAGACAGAGAGAAGGAGGGGGAGAGAGAGACAGAGAGAAGGAGGGGGGAGAGAGAGAGACAGAGAGAAGGGGGGAGAGAGACAGAGAGAAGGAGGGAGTAGAGAGAGAGACAGAGAGAAGGGGGAGAGAGACAGAGAGAGGGAGGTGGGAGAGAGAGACAGAGAGAAGGAGGGGGGAGAGAGAGACAGAGAGAAGGAGGGGGGAGAGAGAGACAGAGTGAAGGAGGGGGGAGAGAGAGACAGAGAGAAGGAGGGGGAGAGAGAGACAGAGAAGGATGGGGATAGAGAGACAGAGAGAAGGAGGGGGGAGAGAGAGACAGAGAGAAGGATGGGGAGAGAGAGACAGAGAGAAGGATGGGGGAGAGAGAGACAGAGAGGAGGGAGTAGAGAGAGAGACAGAGAGAAGGAGGGAGTAGAGAGAGAGACAGAGAGAAGGAGGGAGTAGAGAGAGAGACAGAGATAAGGAGGGAGTAGAGCGAGACAGAGTGAAGGAGGGGGGAGAGAGAGACAGAGAGAAGGACGGGGGAGAGAGAGACAGAGAGAAGGAGGGGGGAGAGAGAGACAGAGAGAAGGAGGGGGGAGAGAGAGACAGAGAGAAGGATGGGGAGAGAGAGACAGAGAGAAGGATGGGGGAGAGAGAGACAGAGAGAAGGAGGGAGTAGAGAGAGAGACAGAGAGAAGGAGGGGGTAGAGAGAGAGACAGAGAGAAGGAGGGAGTAGAGAGAGAGACAGAGATAAGGAGGGAGTAGAGAGAGAGACAGAGAGAAGGAGGGAGTAGAGAGAGAGACAGAGAGCAGGGAGTAGAGAGAGAGACAGAGAGAAGGAGGGGGAGAGAGAGACAGAGAGCAGGATGGGGGAGAGAGAGACAGAGAGAAGGAGGGAGTAGAGAGAGAGACAGAGAGAAGGAGGGAGTAGAGAGAGAGAGAGAAGGAGGGGGGAGAGAGAGACAGAGAGAAGGAGGGGGGAGAGAGAGACAGAGAGAAGGAGGGGGGAGAGAGAGACAGAGAGAAGGAGGGGGGAGAGAGAGACAGAGAGAAGGAGGGAGTAGAGAGACAGAGAGAAGGAGGGGGAGAGAGAGACAGAGAGAAGGATGGGGGAGAGAGAGACAGAGAGAAGGAGTGGGGAGAGAGAGACAGAGAGAAGGAGGGAGTAGAGAGAGAGAGAGAAGGAGGGGGAGAGAGAGACAGAGAGAAGGATGGGGGAGAGAGAGACAGAGAGAAGGAGGGAGTAGAGAGAGAGAAGGAGGGGGGAGAGAAAGACAGAGAGAAGGATGGGGGAGAGAGAGACAGAGAGAAGGAGTGGGGAGAGAGAGACAGAGAGAAGGAGGGAGTAGAGAGAGAGAGAAGGATGGGGCAGAGAGAGACAGAGAGAAGGAGTGGGGAGAGAGAGACAGAGAGAAGGAGGGAGTAGAGAGAGAGAGAAGGAGGGGGGAGAGAGAGAGAGAGAGAGAGCCAGACAGCAACTAGCTTTTCCAAACATAATCTACTAAATCGATGACATTACGGGACAGATGGCTAATAAGTCGTTCCAAACAAAACCTGGAAATGAGTGACCTTAGAAAAGCTATTTGTCACCGCCACAAGTCCCTTAATTGCTGGGTAATGTGGACATTGTGGGGTTGGTGGAAGGAGCAAAAATGACCCACGCCATAACAGCAGGAGGGGAAAAGAAAACACAGTGACTGGAGTCTGCTCGGGTTAGTGGGCCATCATCAGAGAACCCTGAAAGGAATTAAGCATTGTGTGTGTGTGTGTGTGTGTGTGTGTGTGTGTCTCTTTCTGTGTGTGTGTGTGTGTGTGTGTGTCTGTGTGTGTGTGTGTCTGTGTCTGTGTGTGTGTATGCAACAGCGGGTCTCCACTCTCCAGTTAATATCAATCATATGTTAAGTGCTGCGCTGAAAGGAACGTCTCATCTTTCGCTAGCTGGGTTTAGTTTGGGGGGGGGGGGGGGGGGTGTATGTTAACTGGGGTTGAGCCGGCTGACCCGGGCCACAGTACAAGCCTCCCTGGGTGGACCAGCATCAATCTCCTCAGCTCTGTGCGACTCTGGAGAGAAAGAGAGAGAGAGGCTCTGACCTTTATTATATCATTTGAAAACTGAAAAGGATGTGGATTTTCCCTCACAGCGGGGGAGTGTGAGGGAATGGGGTGGAGGTGTGGTAGGGGTCGAGGGTCACAGGGTGGGGTAGAGGGACCTCCTGTGGTGTTCTGGCTTGGGTGGATTCCCTGCTGAAATTATTTCAAGGAGAATGTTCTACAATGTTTTCACGATAATGATATCCTACTATGCATTCGGTTGGGTCATTTTCCTTGTTCTCTGCAGGTTCCATGATGTTGTTGTTTCCCAACCCTTTATATTGCTTATGGTTGGTGTTTATGGCCGGCCCAGACAGCTCTAGTTTTGTCTGCGTGCCCAGGTGAAGGATGATTTCAGACAGCGCTTCCGAGAAGAGAAGGATAGTTTGGACAGGAAATTTGAAAATGTAAACCTCATTGATGACAATAGACACCCCTGCCTTGTCCCCCTCCTCTACCTTTTTTCCTATACCCTGTTTTCACAGATTTTGGTATAATGGACACACACACACTGACACACACACCCTGCTGACGTGTAACATTTAATTTCCTGACGAGATGGTGATGCCTGAGCTGTGTTTGTAGCGAGGAGCCTGCGAGGAGAGAGAACCCCCCACCCCCCCCTCTGACAATCCAGGACGGGATTGAGGGAGAGTGCGGGATGAAGGGAGGGGTGTGCCACGAAAATATGTGTCAGCCCAGGATCATGCGAGGCTATTTCTATTCTATTCTACTGTTACACTCTCAATTGCTACAGTATGTGCTGCTGAAGAAAGACAGCAGACATTTCTGCAATAACAGTCTTCTGTGATGGTCATATGCAGTGTATAACAACCACATGAAGATGGATTGAAGTACTTTCTGCAAAACACTGTGTTTTGATGTGAATCAGTGCTCTCTACCAGGGCAAAGATATTATATTTGGTTTGCGCTGTAGAGACTGTTCAGTTCCTGCTGTTTGTGATCAGGAGGGAATAACAGGAACAATATGATGTTGATGAGATGTTTGTGTGCTGAGCACCATGGACTGAATAACATCCCCTTTTCCTCTCTTCCTCCCTTTCTTCTCCTCTTCCTCGGGCCTACAGTGTGGATGTACGGCTTTACCGACAGTCCAAGGAAAGAGGCCTCAGGTAGTCCTACTTGTGTGTGTGGCACAGGAGGCTGGTGGTAGCTTGATTGGGGAGAACGGGGCTCGTGGTAATGCTGGGAGCGGAATCAGTGGAATGGTATCAAACACATCAAACACATGGCTTCCATGTGTTCGATGCCCTTCCATTTGCTCCGTTCCCAGACATTATTAAGAGCTGTCCTCCCTTCAGCAGCCTCCTGTGGTGCGTGGGTGGGGTGCATACGCTTGTGCCTCTGTGTGTGTCGCAACGCTGGTGTGTGTGTTGTGGTGGCTATGCTTTCTATAACCACATGCCCATTGGCTTTTCCAGTTTGTCCATTTTTTTTTGGGTGGGGGTGGGGGGGGGGGGGGGGGGGGGTGTTTCACTACTTTTGCTTCGCGTGCATGCACTGACTGTCACTGGTTTCTGTTTATTTCCTTACCCATCTGCTCAAGATCAACCGTTTATATTCTGTGTTACTTTACTGACTTTAATCTCTGCATCCCTATGGACCTGCCTGACTGGATGTCTGTCAAACATTCAATGCACTTTAAACACCTTGCCAAACACCTTGCCAAACTATAGCTGCCTGGCCACAGTGTGTTATACAGTACATTTTAAACCAGGAGTCTGGTTCTTTATGCTTGAGTTCAACATGTGGGTCTAAGATCATGGTGGTAAATTAACAACGATGAGAGACAGAGGGAGAGACAGAGGGGGGGGGGGGGGGGGAGAGAGAGAGAGACAAACAAAAAGAGACAAACAGAGAGAGAGAGGAGAGAGGCAAACAGAGAGAGAGAGAGAAACTAACGGGGAGAGAGAGGGAGAGAGAGTAAAACAGAGAGTGAGAGAGACAAACAGAGACAGAGAGAGAGAGAAACAAACAGAGAGAGAGAGAGACAAACAGAGAGAGAGAGAGAGAGAGAGAGAGAGAGAGACAAACAGAGAGAGAGAGAGAAACACACAGAGAGAGAGAGAGACAGAGAGAGACACACAGCGAGAGGGAGAGAGAGAGAGAGAGGAGAGAGACAAACAGAGATAGAGAGAGACAAACAGAGAGAGAGAGAGAGAAACAAACAGAGAGAGAGAGAGAGAAACAGAGAGAGAGAGAGAGGAGAGAGAGACAAACAGAGAGAGAGAGAGACAAACAGAGAGAGAGAAGAGAGAGACAAACAAAGAGAGACAAACAGAGAGACAAACAGAGAGAGAGAGGAGAGAGACAAACAGAGAGAGACAAACAAAGAGAGAGAGGAGAGAGACAAACAGAGAGAGAGAAGAGTGAGACAAACAGAGAGAGAGAGGAGAGAGACAAACAGAGAGAGAGAGGAGAGAGACAGAGAGAGAGAGAGAGAGAGAGAGAGAGAGAGAGAGAGAGACAAACAGAGAGAGAGAGAGAGACAAACAGAGAGAGAGAGAGAGACAGAGAGAGACACACAGAGAGACAAACAGCGAGAGGGAGAGAGAGAGAGAGAGAGGAGAGAGACAAACAGAGAGAGAGACAAACAGAGAGAGAGAGAGAGAAACAAACAGAGAGAGAGAGAGAGAGAAACAGAGAGAGAGAGAGAGAGAGAAACAGAGAGACAAACAGAGAGAGGGAGAGAGAGAGAGAGAGAGAGGAGAGAGAGACAAACAGAGAGAGAGAGAGAGAGAGAAACAGAGAGACAAACAGAGAGATTGAGAGGAGAGAGACAAACAGAGAGAGAGAGAGACAAACAGAGAGAGAGACAGAGAGAGACAAACAGAGGGAGAGATAGCGAGAGACAAACGAACAGAGAGAGAGAGAGACAAGCAGAGAGAGAGACAAACAGAGAGACAAACAGAGAGAGAGAGAGAGAGACAAACAGAGAGACAAACAGAGAGAGAGAGAGAGACAAGAGGGAAAGAGGAGAGAGACAAACAGAGAGAGAGAGAGAGAGAGAGAGAGAGAGAGACAAGAGGGAGAGAGGAGGGAGACAAACAGAGAGAGAGAGACAAACAGAGAGAGACAAACAAAGAGAGAGAGGAGAGAGACAAACAGAGAGAGACAAACAGAGAGACAAACAGAGAGAGAGAGGAGAGAGACAAACAGAGAGAGATAAACAGAGCGAGATAGAGAGAGACAAACAAACAGAGAGAGAGAGAGAGACAAACAAACAGAGAAACAAACACAGAGCGAGAGAGAGAGAAACAAACAGAGAGACAAACAGAGAGAGAGGAGAGACAAACAGAGAGATAAACAGAGAGAGAGGAGAGAGACAAACAGAGAGACAAACAGAGAGAGAGAGAGACAAACAGAGAGATAGAGAGAGACAAACAAACAGAGAGAGAGAGAGAGACAAACAAACAAACAGAGAGAGAAACAGAGAGAGAGATAGAGAGAGACAAACAGAGAGAGAGAGACAGAAACAGAGAGAGAGAGAGAGAGAGACAAACAAACAGAGAGAGAGAGACAAACAGAGAGACAGAGGAGAGAGACAAACAGAGAGAGAGTCAAACAGAGAGAGATAGAGAGAGACAAACAGAGAGAGAGAGAGAGAGAGAGAGAAACAGAGGGAGAGAGGAGAGAGACAAACAGAGAGAGAGACAAACAAAGAGAGAGAGGAGAGAGACAAACAGAGAGAGACAAACAGAGAGACAAACAGAGAGAGAGAGGAGAGAGACAAACAGAGAGAGATAAACAGAGCGAGATAGAGAGAGACAAACAAACAGAGAGAGAGAGAGAGACAAACAGAGAGAGAGACAAACAAACAGAGAGAGAGACAAACAAACAGAGAAACAAACACAGAGCGAGAGAGAGAGAGAAACAAACAGAGAGACAAACAGAGAGAGAGGAGAGACAAACAGAGAGATAAACAGAGAGAGAGGAGAGAGACAAACAGAGAGACAAACAGAGAGAGAGAGAGACAAACAGAGAAATAGAGAGAGACAAACAAACAGAGATAGAGAGAGAGACAAACAATCAAACAGAGAGAGACGGGGGGGGGGCGGTTTCACTACTTTTGCTTCGCGTGCATGCACTGACTGTCACTGGTTTCTGTTTATTTCCTTACCCATCTGCTCAAGATCAACCGTTCATATGCTGTGTTACTTTACTGACTTTAATCTCTGCATCCCTATGGACCTGCCTGACTGGATGGCTGTCAAACATTCAATGCACTTTAAACACCTTGCCAAACACCTTGCCAAACAATAGCTGCCTGGCCACAGTGTGTTATACAGTACATTTTAAACCAGGAGTCTGGTTCTTTATGCTTGAGTTCAACATGTGGGTCTAAGATCATGGTGGTAAATTAATGACGATGAGAGACAGAGGGAGAGACAGAGGGGGGGGGGGGAGAGAGAGAGAGAGACAAACAAAAAGAGACAAACAGAGAGAGAGAGGAGAGAGGCAAACAGAGAGAGAGAGAGAGAGAAACAAACGGGGAGAGAGAGGGAGAGAGAGTAAAACAGAGAGTGAGAGAGACAAACAGAGACAGAGAGAGAGAGAGAGAGACAAACAGAGAGAGAGAGAGAGAGAGAGAGAGAGACAAACAGAGAGAGAGAGATAAACACACAGAGAGAGAGAGAGACAGAGAGAGACACACAGCAAGAGGGAGAGAGAGAGAGAGAGGAGAGAGACAAACAGAGATAGAGAGAGACAAACAGAGAGAGAGAGAGAGAAACAAACAGAGAGAGAGAGAGAGAAACAGAGAGAGAGAGAGAGGAGAGAGAGACAAACAGAGAGAGAGAGAGACAAACAGAGAGAGAGAAGAGAGAGACAAACAGAGAGAGACAAACAGAGAGACAAACAGAGAGAGAGAGGAGAGAGACAAACAGAGAGAGACAAACAAAGAGAGAGAGGAGAGAGACAAACAGAGAGAGAGAAGAGTGAGACAAACAGAGAGAGAGAGGAGAGAGACAAACAGAGAGAGAGAGGAGAGAGACAGAGAGAGAGAGAGAGAGAGAGAGAGACAAACAGAGAGAGAGAGAGAGACAAACAGAGAGAGAGAGAGAGACAGAAAGAGACACACAGAGAGACAAACAGCGAGAGGGAGAGAGAGAGAGAGAGAGGAGAGAGACAAACAGAGAGAGAGACAAACAGAGAGAGAGAGAGAGAGAAACAAACAGAGAGAGAGAGAGAGAGAAACAGAGAGAGAGAGAGAGAGAGAGAGAGAGATACAAACAGAGAGACAAACAGAGAGAGGGAGAGAGAGAGAGAGAGAGAGAGAGGAGAGAGAGACAAACAGAGAGAGAGAGAGAAACAGAGAGACAAACAGAGAGAGAGAGAGGAGAGAGACAAACAGAGAGAGAGAGACAGAGAGAGACAAACAGAGGGAGAGATAGCGAGAGACAAACAAACAGAGAGAGAGAGACAAGCAGAGAGAGAGACAAACAGAGAGACAAACAGAGAGAGAGAGAGAGACAAACAGAGAGACAAACAGAGAGAGAGACAGAGAGAGAGAGAAACAAGAGGGAGAGAGGAGAGAGACAAACAGAGAGAGCGAGAGAGAGAGAGAGAGAGAGAGAGAGAAGAGGGAGAGAGGAGAGAGACAAACAGAGAGAGAGAGACAAACAGAGAGAGACAAACAGAGAGAGATAGAGAGAGACAAACAAACAGAGAGAGAGAGAGAGAGACAAACAGAGAGAGAGACAGAGAGACAAACAGAGAGAGAGAGAGACAAACAGAGAGACAAACAGAGAGAGAGAGACAGAGAGAGAGACAGAGGGAGAGAGGAGAGAGACAAACAGAGAGAGAGACAAACAAAGAGAGAGAGGAGAGAG
>NC_092163.1:14028628-14031128 GCF_045791955.1 Oncorhynchus clarkii lewisi
GAGAGAGAGAAAAAGTGAGAGAGAGAACACGTCTGCAGTTCTGCAATTAAAGATCTCAGCGATTAATGCGTTTTTATCCAGAAATAAACACATCACATCAAGCTTTTAACAGGAATAGAAAGGGCCTGAATCCCCCAGCATCTGGAGAGCATTTTCCAAATGTTATCCCAGTCAATTAGGCACAATTGGTGCAACATTTAGAGAAAAAAAACTTTGTTTCCTTCTATTAGCACTTTCAAAGTGTCAATGTGAGTTTTGAAGAAATAATGATCCGGCCATGGCCCAAGCTATTATGAGACTGACACCAAAATATAAGCAACTGTTATGATTCATGATGTTTCCCGGTTGTGCACACAACAGTCCACCGTATCCATAGAGGCAGCCTACAGCATGTGGAGGGTTGATCAAGTGTTATTTTATTACTAAGTTTGACCCCATTTGCACCCTGTAGCGCCTTACATATGTCCATTTTCCTGCATGTGCTTTGGCCATATCTCAAATGACACCCTATGCCCTATATAGTGCACTACCTTTGACCCGAGCCCACATAGGGTTTGGCTATATAGTATTAGTGAACTCACTGTAGGGAATCAGAATAATATTATGCTGTCATAAGGGTTAAGAGAAAGGAAAATAGTTTCTCGTTCTCAAACAACATGAGTAAAGGGAGGGGTTAAGGGAATAGGAGATAGGAGATAGGAAATATAAGGCCCATCAGAAAGATTTGAGGCTCAGTCTTTGTTTTTATTTGACCATATTAAGCAGTCGCAGACAGGGGAATCTTCCACGAGGAGTGAAGACTAATAGCGATAGCGTGTGTTGTTGGCTAGCCTCTTTGTTTATATAGGCCCATGTGGGGAGACTTAACTGTGTTATATTCCAATGAAGCGTGTTGAGTTTGACCGTTAAAACTCTGCGTTTCTTAATCCCTTCTCTCTTCCTTGCGACCTCGCAGCGTTGGGATGCTGCAGTGCTCATTTTCTAATCCTTAGGTTTGCTAGCTGTTGTTCATTTGACCGTAGGAATTGAATTTCACCATGTTCTCAATGACAAACATTTGACAGACATCTTGTGTCAAAGGATTGGGAAATAACCTGTCTTTAAATCCCATTGAATTGTTCAAATCCTAATCATCTTAATAGGCTTTATAGCACAGATAGGTTTGAGTCCCAAACTGCACCCTGGTCCCTATTTAGTGCACTACTTTTGACCAAGGGCCATATTAGTCCTTAGCCAAAAGGTGTTGGTTTGAAATGAGATGAGCATACAGCATTGTCAAAGGCTTGCTCCCAGATCTGTTTGTGCCGTACAGCCAAGTCGGTCTATGGTGTGGCATGGCAATGACAAGACAGCACAAACAGATCTGTGACCAGACCATAGCAAATATACAGGCAATGCTGTCAATGCAGAGGATCCTCACCACCGACATGGTCTATATTCAAGGTCCAATTCCATTAGCTAGAATGATACAATAGCTGGCAACAATCATATAGTATAATCATATTCATATGGACACAGCTATTGGGTGGGTGTATAATTATGCTGACGGGGCCACTGTCTTCATTTTCCCACTTACAGTACTTGTTATGCACTCATATTTGTAAGGATTTTTCTTTTAGATAATTATTAGACTAGAGTAGAATAGGAAATAATGCAAATAGGATAGAATCGAGATCTACATGCGGTAGCCACTAGCCAGGTGCTGTGCAGACATAGCATGACTTTCACACAACAGTAACACACACACAGTAGTGCATTTTAGGATGATCTGCCTCCTGCATGTTCTTCTGTGTTGACCGTTTCTCCAACCTCACTAACTTTGCTTCTGCTCCCAAATGTGTGTGTGTGTGTGTGTGTGTGTGTGTGTGTTTGTCCAATGTTTGCTTTCCACATTCGTTCGCAGAGAAAGTGGAGGTCATTGGACCTAGCTAGGTTCCTGAGAAAAACAAAGATGGCTGCCAGTGTTTTGGAGTTTTTCCTCGTGATGTTTGCAACTGCCCCTGGAAAAGAGACATAAACAACAGACATGTCACAAAAAGGGACACACATGTTGACATGATGCTATTTACTGGGCAACGGACCGCGTCCTTGTCTACTGAGTCCTAGACAAAGAGTTAGTGGTGGAGTGTGATTAATTTTACTGGAGTGCTGTGATAGCAATTTAGCAATACATGGAATGTATATTTAAACTCCTACAGACTCAGGTTAGATAAGACATCATTGTATTTATGAATAAGGGCGAAGAGAAATCAAGTAGAGCCTTTTAGAGAGCAGGAAATGAGTAAAAATTAGAAGAAAAATCCCAGAGCGTTGGTACAATCATGTCAAACAGTGCTTGTGACTTAAATCAAACACACACCACGTGAACTTTGTAAATGAAGTCATTGCTGGCACTCAAGAGTTTATCATTGGGAGCTACAATGAAGAGAAGAGAGAGAGGGAAAAAAGGAGAGAGAGACAGATGCTGGGCCTATGTTTATGTGAAACACAAGAAGAAACC
>NC_092163.1:14036128-14138628 GCF_045791955.1 Oncorhynchus clarkii lewisi
TATTGTGCTTCCTGCAAAGTTGTTATCCCCATGATATTGATGATATTGATATTGATACCATGGTATCAAATGTATATTATATAGAATAGTCTTTGAAGACTGGGAGGTCTGTCTTTATTTGTTCAGTTTTGGCTCTGTTAGAGTTCTGATCCCATAGTTGCACGAAAATGACTGGTTAATCAATGCAACCGGGCCTCCATTCTGTGGCTCCATACTGTGGCTGAATATGGAAAATTCCCCTATTTTCTGTCCTAATGGATCTTGCAGGAGGACTGTGATGCTATGCAGCAAACAAGATCCCTCTGGGTTACTGTGCCGCTCCCTCAGCCCACAAGCCCAGCCGGAGAAGACATTTTCCCCTCGCCTCTCTCTCTCTATGCGATCTTTGCCAGGTTGAAGGGGGAATTTGTCACCATAGTCCTAAAGAGCTTAGGCACGCTTACCGTGCAAAACCCGCCTAAACACACATTTACACACATAGTCACATACTCACACACATGTGTGAAATTATGTATGCACAGGCAAACACGCACGCATAAACACACACAGGCTCAAACGCACACACACACCACCCCTACCTCCCCTCTCTCACTGCCTGCTGTGTCCACAGCGGTGTAAGTTAGGTTGGCATAGCCCCCACTAACCCACATATTCTTTCCTGAAATGTACCCAGTTTTGACTGAGTTTGGGCAGTTTGGGCAGACTGAGTTTTGACTGAGTTTGGGAAGTGGGTGTTGTTTGCCTTGGCCTGGGGCCCTGTGTAGATCAGCTTTAGTAGGGGAAAGCACTGGGCCACGTTTTACAGAGGGAGGAACACCATTTGTGTCAAATCTTACACTCCATCACTCAGGCTACAGCCAGCTTAGCGCTAGTCTCACCTCACATTTGAACCGGACAGCCTAGCCCGCTCTTCTGTCTTCAGTCACGCCGATAAGGTTGTAAACCGTCAGAATCTTTGCCAGGGGGCTGCTGAAGACAGGCCTCACACACGAGAGGCCATACAGATGTAGGATATGAATTTGATCACTCTGTTGAAGGAGAACTTTCCATACAGATCCTTGTATTGCATTTGAGTTTTGAAAAGGCTTCTGAAGTTTGTAATTTCCACTTTGACATTTCAGACTCGATTTTCCCTGGCGAAAAATGTATCAACCCCGACAAAAATGTCAATTCATTATATTAATTATAATCCACATAATAATTTGAATTTCCTGTTGCTGCATGATTATTTTCCTGCTGTAGCAAACTGGCTCAAATTAAGATTCTACATCTGTAGTCTCACATAGCCTATACAGTGGTTCTTCCTTTAAAAGTGGTCGCCTCAACTCTAGGCAGTCAAATCGGACAGACGGCTTCAATCAAAGAGCGTTTAGCACTAGAGAGTTTAGCTTAGGTTAGCTTAAAGGATGTCCTGGTCAGGCTGTAAAAATGGCTAGCCAGCTTCAATCAGGAAGTCATACTTATAAGCCAACAGATAGCGTAGCAGGCTGTTAGTCATCCTATACATGCTACCCGTAGCGTAACGTTTCACCAAGAGGTACAAAAGTTGCTAATCTACGTCAATCGACTCAACAGAGAGGTTACCTTTAAGCCCTTTAAAATCTCCTGTATAGATAGGGTCACATGAAAGGCCATAGCTGGCCAAAAGACTAACCTACAGGTTTTAAAATAGAGCTTGTTGCCATTAGCATGTTTAGTGAGGTGATATGCATGGCTAAAGCTAGCTTAGTGTTAGCTGCACCTCCCATGCTTTGAAATGGCCAGCCTGTATCAATAAGCATGACACCGGGGGTTACTTAGCTGGAAGGAAGCTTTGAGTTGGGTCTCTCTCTCTCTCACACACACACACACGCACGCAAGCACACACGCACGCACGCACACACACACACACAACACACACACACACACACACACACACACACACACACACACACACACACACACACACACACACACACACACACACACACACACTCACACACAAGCACACGTTATGTTCTTCTATCCTCGTGGGGACCTAATATTTATTTAAAGTCAAAATCCTAACCCTTACCCTAACCCTAACCTTTACCCGTGACCCAAACCCTGAACATAAACCCAACCCCCCCCCCCCCCCCCCCCCAGATCCGGGTCTCTCTCTCTCTCTCTCTCTCACACACACACACACACACACACGCACGCACACACACACACACACCACACACACACACACACACACACACACACACACACACACACACACACACACACACACACACACACACTCACACACAAGCACACGTTATGTTCTTCTATCCTCGTGGGGACCTAATATTTATTTAAAGTCAAAATCCTAACCCTTACCCTAACCCTAACCTTTACCTGTGACCCAAACCCTGAACATAACCACAACCCCCCCCCCCTACACACACACACGGCGGTTCAAGGCCTGGGGACGTAGCCCAGGCATGCTGAGTGTGATATTTAGTCAACACGGTCTAATGAACTTCCTTCCACCACGCTATCCCCTTAAACTTGTAACACAGCTAACAGTAACCAAACCCCCATGTTTTATGAAAACTTAAAGCAAGGTAACACAATCTCCACCGTGGGATGTGAGTTCCTCTGTCTCCCGTCCCGTTAGACATTGTCAATAAAGATTTGGGGCCTCAAAATAAACTAGGAAGGAACCAACCAGCTTGATGATTCGGATGTCCTCATAATTTCCCCTCAGTTAGAACTGATCAGATGATGCTTTGATGTATCCTGTCTTGGGTGATTTTTTATACGTTTTATGTCTCTATACATTGCCAATTCACTACACCATCTTTTCAAACACAAAGGGAACGAAAATGTGTTCAAAGGAACTTGTTATTAAAAGACTCTGATGTCATTAGAGGGATTTTTTCTGTTCTTCGTTTGATCCCATCCAACAAAATCATATCCCTGAGGCCTAACTAGGCATTTATCACATCATGTACTGTATTGACTTCTAGAGTTGATGGGATTTCATTTCAATTTCCCTAATTAAATAATCTCGTTCAGGCCGCCCGAGTGGCGCAGCCATCTAAGGCATTGCATCGCAGTGTTGAGGCATCACTACAGATCCGGGTTCGATCCCAGGCTGTGTCACAACCGGCCGTGACCGGGAGTCCCATAGGTCTTCGCACGATTGGACCAGCGTTGTCCAGGTTAGTGGAGGGTTTGGCCTGTGGGCTTTACTTGGCTCATCGCGCTTTAGCGACTCCTTGTGGAGGGCCGGGCGCCTGCAGGCTGACTTTGTCGTCAGTTGAACGGTGGTGCGGCTGGCTTCCGGGTTAAGTGGGCAGGTGTAAAGAAGCGCGGTTTGGCGGGTCATGTTTCGGAGGACACGACTCGACCTTCGACCTCTCCCAAGCCCGTTGGGGAGTTGCAGCGATGAGACAAGATCGTAGTTGGATCGCAATTGGATATCACGCAATTGGGGAGAAAGAGGTGGTAAAATACAAAATATATATATAATATGTTAATAATCATGTTCTGTATTAGCTTCAGATTTGATTACATATATGCTTTCTTGCAACCTATACGGTATCTTGCTCACACACAGGGTTTGTGTGATTAGATAGAAGGATGAGAATAGTCTCTGCCTTCCAGGCCTGATTTGCCAGTCTCGTTTTAGGCCTCCCGAGCCGCCGTAATTGTTCTGGTTCTATTTTAAGCCTCAGCTTTCTGTGTCCCTTAGTTCTGCTTACTCTGCAGAAAGCGCACGTTATGGTTCAATTCAATATTCTGCCTTCCTGACTCGGGCTCAGCCGCATCCAACTCAGAGCTCGTATCACACATCAGATCTGTTGTTCGTTGTGGCAAAGCAATGAGATGAGTAACACAATCGCGTCGCGTTTGAAATAAGTGTCGTTGACGAAACGTCTTGATGGTCCCGTTTCTCCGTTCCATCAATCCAAATGAAGAGAGTGAACGGATAGATTCTGTGGTGGTTTTGGACGGGGAAGTGTGTGGAATACTCCCTGCTTTGAAGCCCTGGCCAAACGTCTGCTCTCTCTTTGTCTCTGTATCTCTCTCTCTCCTCTCTCTCTGTCACCCACTCTCTCTATCTCCATCTTTCTCTCCCTGCTAGGCGTTTACCAGCCAATGATTAGTATGTTCTGCACAATTACTGTAACATTTGTTTTCCATGTGACCTTATTCTCACTGAGCGAAAGGGGGAGATGGAGACAGAGGGAAAGAGGGAGAAAGCACTGCACTCTGCTAAACCCAACCTATGTTCTACCAAAGCAGAACACAGTGGAACTGCAATTAGACTACTTATTACTGTCTGGGTTAAACCAGCATGAGTACTGTCAATGTTAAGAAGGTTTTACATCTGTCGCTATTTGACCTTTTAAGATAGTTATCTTTAGTTCCACATCATGAATCTGATGAAGTAGAGCAAACTGGGTCATTTCTGTCGGGACACAACCCGGACCCAGAATCTAGTGTTTATTGTAGTCAAAGGCGGCCTAAAAAGTGG
Organism: Oncorhynchus clarkii lewisi; assembly: GCF_045791955.1. Classification (NCBI taxonomy): domain Eukaryota; kingdom Metazoa; phylum Chordata; class Actinopteri; order Salmoniformes; family Salmonidae; genus Oncorhynchus; species Oncorhynchus clarkii. The sequence continues at coordinate 14,040,618 of NC_092163.1, forward strand.
TCTGATTTACACCACCTGTAAATAAAAGGATCGTACTTAGTCAGGAAATGAGCACTCGTGAAAGTATTCCTCTAAATGTCTTTTTACTGCGTTGTTTGAGGTCGAGTGAACTCAACCTAAGCATGGTTACACACACACACACACACACACACACACACACACACACACACACACACACACACACGTCCCTGCAGCCAATAACACTGCCATGATTACTTAAACCTGTTGAAACAGCAGCCCTTCCCTTTTGCTTTCTACTCTACTGTATGTTCAGATGGTGGTCAATATGTAGTTCATTAGACGACCCACCTTTTATATGTCTTGTTTTAGCCTGTTTCATTTTTACAGCTGCCCCCAACCCCCTTTACTGCCCTGCCCCCCTGCCCGGATCCCACCCCTGCTGAAGATTGACATTTGTTACACCACATTTTCCATGTTCTATGATTCCTAACCTTTCGAGGAAAACATGGTCAATTTGTTGTTGTTTGAATCCCAGACTGACCCTTTAATCTCTCTCTAGTCCACCGGCACTGTAATGTATTCCACACACATACAGTACGGTCAAGCAAGATATATAGCTATTTTAGAACATATAGGCATTTCAAATAACTGACATAACCTTCATAGTTGATGTAATATGGTCATGTTAGCCACTGTAATCAAACAAGACATGTATGCTTCCAAGAGAAGCTCTTGTAGCGTGTTAAGATTAGCTCATAGTTTAGGTGGTGTGGCCGTCCCACTACTTTCATATTTTCTGTGTTTATTGGACAGAATAGATAGAAAGAAGTTTATAGCAGGAGAGGAATTGCTAAAGTGGTGGGTCAGATTTGAACCCATGCTCGCAGTGTTAGTACTTGTAACCGCAGTGTTAGTACTTTTTATCGCAGTGTTTGTACTTGTTATCGCAGTGTTAGTACTTGTTATCTCAGTGTTAGTACTTGTAATCGCAGAGTTAGTACTTGTTATCACAGTGTTAGTACTTGTTATCTCAGTGTTAGTACTTGTTATCGCAGTGTTAGTACTTGTTATTGCAGTGTTAGTACTTGTAATCACAGTGTTAGTACTTGTAATCACAGTGTTAGTACTTGTTATTGCAGTGTTAGTACTTGTAATCGCAGTGTTAGTACTTGTTATCTCAGTGTTAGTACTTGTAATCACAGTGTTAGTACTTGTTATCGCAGTGTTAGTACTTGTTATCACAGTGTTAGTACTTGTTATCACAGTGTTAGTACTTGTTATTGCAGTGTTAGTACTTGTTATTCCAGTGTTAGTACTTGTTATTGCAGTATTAGTACTTGTTATTGCAGTGTTAGTACTTGTTTTTGCAGTGTTAGTACTTGTTATTACAGTGTTAGTACTTGTTATTACAGTATTAGTACTTGTTATTGCAGTGTTAGTACTTGTTATTACAGTGTTAGTGCTTGTTATTGCAGTGTTAGTACTTGTTATTGCAGTGTTAGCACTTGTTATTGCAGTGTTAGTACTTGTTATTACAGTGTTAGTACTTGTTATCACAGTGTTAGTACTTGTTATCGCAGTGTTAGTACTTGTTATTGTAGTGTTAGTACTTGTTATTGCAGTGTTAGAACTTGTTATTGCAGTATTAGTACTTGTTATTGCAGTGTTAGTACTTGTTATTGCAGTGTTAGTACTTGTTATCACAGTATTAGTACTTGTTATTGCAGTGTTAGTACTTGTTGGACCGCTGGAACACCCTAGGGTAAATTAAACATTTTATTGATTTTTCACACACAAAACACAGCAAATCCCGCCAACAAGCAGAAAAGACACAACAAACATGTTCAACACCAGACAATACCACATAAACAGCTCAATCCCACGATACATCTCTTGGAGCCTAATTGAGCCACCAAGCCAATTGGATTCCACTGTGTGAATGGGGAAACCCTGATTCGAGTCTTCACCAAGGGGGATTTCCTCTCTCTTCTCTGGGAAAACTGGGTTTATTATCTGTCTGTCTGGAAGCTAAATGGCACGGCCAGAAAGAGGGAACACCAACTAACTTCCAACTAACAACTGTCCTGAAAGAGAGACGAGAAAAGAGAAAGAACCAGCTTCTGTCCATATTGCAGTTGGACAGAGTGAGTTTCCTGGAAAATGTTGACACACGGACAGTAGTTGTTTGGAACGTTGCCTGGCTTTCTCTCTCTGGTCTCTCTCTCTCTCTCTTCCTCCACAGTCTCTCTCCACTCTGGTAACTGCCTATGTGTGATGAGATCCAGCAGCCTTTCTGTTTCTAATTTCTCTGCTCTTTAACCGCATCTGACTTTCTCCAGAACTGGGATTTATAGGCAAACTGGGACTTGTCAAAGCCATGTGGTGTCTGCCAGCCTGGGAGCTGAATGTATAGGGGAGCTGGGCCTTGTCAAAGCCATGTGGTGTCTGTCAGGCTGGGAGCTGAATGTATAGGGGAGCTGGGCCTTGTCAAAGCCATGTGGTGTCTGTCAGCCTGAGCGAGAGAGACCAGGGCTAAACTAGTTTTTCTCATTTGCCTTTTCACAGCACACGCAAGTACATACACATACAAGTGCAAGCAGGCATGTTCATGGATCCCTACATAGACAGGCGCCCACAAACACACACGTTTGCGTAAGCAGACACACTCTTTCCACGCCGACAGACCTGACCTATTTCTATCAGCCCCTACTAGGTAGGCAGTGATATACAGCCGTGGCAGCGCACACATGCAGCTGATAATGGCAGTCGCTCACCAGGACCCTGTCACATAGGGATTTAGGAGACTGTATATCCTCTGCTTGTCATGTCAGGTGACCTTTTGAAGAAAATGGCTCCTGAATTGTCTCTTTGCTGAACTGTGGCCGAATTCCATAAAGGGTTGTGGATTATTTCCTTTTGAACAGTTGCGGTAACTTGGATCTATAAAGTTTCTTTGCTACAACTATGGGCAGCTTCCATTGTTTGACACGTTGAATGTAGGACTTTTAAAAAAAGATAGGAGGGCCCTACCGTGCTGCCTCTCATCTCACTGCTATATGTGCTGAGTGCCATTCATCAAAACATTTTCAGTCTAGGATCTAGCTAGCCTACAGCAGCATAATAATGAATTAGCATAGCATCAATGTCGCAATGTCAAATTCACATTGGCACTGAGGAAAACCTATGCCTCTACAGTCAGTTCAACGTTAGCGTTTTCGCTAGGCTAAGCATTAGCATAGCATTATTTTCCCAACCGATTCTGACAGGTTTCCAAACTCACTGTGCTGTGCGCTGTCAGACCCCAGACTCTGCTGTGATGTCTACAGTGGGACCTACTTTGAACTTCAATACCTTTTAGACAATGCCCATGGGTTGAAGCCTCAAACACTGTGGTGGACCATTCAGAGCTTCAAATATAGTATACGCTATAGTAGTCTTGTGTTATGAGTGACTTCCAACCTGGATTTATGGAAAACTAAGGAATGTTTGGGAAGTTACTGTAATTTTTGTTATTTTTTTCCGATGAAGAAACTGTTATTAGACATATTTTCCATATGGGTCAAATAGGTCTCATTTCCCAATGCGACTTGGCGTGTCTTGCAGGGACATAAAATGGGGCGTGTGAGGACTTGATTTACTCAAGCCTGTGTGTGTGTCTGTGTGTGTCTGTGTGTGTGTCTGTGTGTGTGTGTGTGTGTGTGTGTGTGTGTGTGTGTGTGTGTGTGTGTGTGTGTGTGTGTGTGTGTGTGTGTGTGTGTGCGCGTGTGTGTGTGTGTATGTGTGTATGTGTGTCAAACCACATTATAGGACCTCTCCATATGACGGTTAACACAGTCAAGAGCTGAGGACTTAATTGTTGGACTCCAATGGAGAGAAAAAAAATATAAAAATAGTTGTGCTCATTACCTCGCTCTCTTCTCTTTTATACTGTCAGAGCGTGTGAGTTATTGTGTATGTGTACATATGTGCATCCGTCAGGAGTGCGCCTGTGTGTGTTAGCATATGGCGTACGTCTGGGTGCGTTATAGGCTGCAGAAAGTCGTAAATTATCCTGTATCTTCGAGGTTCACTGAATGGCAGCTTCCCTACTATTTACGACTCTGAGTAGTCCACGTTGAACCCAAATGTTACGGATGAAATGCTCGGAGAGCCTCTGAACTTCGTAAACAGAATAGACCGTCGGAGAATCTGGATTCGTGCTACTGCTGCAGAACTAAAACACAAAGACACATGCTATCTGTCAGGGAGGGATCGATGGCTTCTTTTCCTCTCTCTTTTTGTGAGTTTCGGTTTGGTTTGGTTCCCGATTCGACATGTGTTTTTGCATTCAATCAGGTCTAGGTCGAGTCAATTCGAATCAAAAAGATTTATTGTCCCACAAACACCTCTCGAAATACTAGACTAGGATTTTTTGGGGGACTAAATTCAAGTCCAGCCTTAACCATTGCACTGATACAGGGTCAGCTCTTATTTAATCCCTTTGATGGTTTCAGGTTAGAACTCAGTTATGGTCATCTGATCCTAGATCTGTGGTTCAGGGACAACTTCTACCTCTTTGATCCTTAAGTGTCCATTTTCCTCTACACTCCAGGCACATATATGAAAAAAACATGACCCTAACCCTAGAGTGCTGCTCTAGGATCAGGTTCTCCCTGTCCATATCATGAAAAACTGATCCATGGTCAGTCAGTAGCGCTACTCTGAAACGTCTGGTGGTTTTGTAATGATAGCAGGTGAAAAGTTCCCTGGTTACATCACTTCACTGCTCCCCATGTCGCCGATATAAATGAAAGCCTGGACCAAGAAAAACACTAACACCCGATCAATTCTGGAGTTCTTTGGGAATGTAGAGCAGTTATTGTAATTTACAGCCTTCGCAAACTGCTGCGGATGAAGGAACTAGAACAGTGGCATATTTCCATTATTGAATGTAAATCAAAATGTGTAAGTGTGTTTGGAGTCCAAGCCCAACTATTAGGTGTCATGCCTAAGGTCTTAGTAATGATTGTAGTGATATTTAGCAGGGTGAATGGCTGGTAAATGTGTGTGTGTGTGTGTGTGTCTGTCTGTCTGTCTGTCTGTCTGTCTGTCTGTCTGTCTGTCTGTCTGTCTGTCTGTTATGTGTCATACATAGTGTGTAAAGAATATGTGTGTGCGTGTGTGTGTGTGTGAGTCTGTCTATTTTCTTTATGTGTCATACATAGTGTGTAAAGAATGTGTGTGTGTCTCCATGTGGCTCTGCACAAACTAATGTGTGTGTGTGTGTCTTTGTTGTAGGTTGGTGGTTCGTCAGTACAGCCGAGGAGCAGGGTTGGGTGCCGGCCACATACCTGGACTCACAGAACGGCACTAGAGACGACCTGGAACTTAGCACCGTCAGGACAGGAGAAGGTAACACACACACGCCGGCCATTCTCCCTGCTAAATATCACTACCATCGTTACTAAGGCCTTAGGTATGACAACTAATAGTTGTGCTAGGACAGCAGGAACCTCGAGGACCAGACACTGTAACAAACCCAGCCAAATGCCCTTTGTTCAAACTACAGGGTTTTCGTCAGGCGGGATATTTTGGCACCAAAGGAAATTCCTTCACTACTTTTTCAATGAGTTTTGTCATGACCTCTTTTTTTGCAGTAATGTTTAGTCTGACTGTTTGGAGGGCATATTTCATCACTAGAGAATAAGCTCCCTTCCCCTTTGGTGCTTCGGAATGACACTGTAGCGCCTTAGCTGTGTGTTACACCCAGGCAGGCAGACATACACACACACAGACATACACACACACAGACACACACACACACAGACATACACACATCCATACACTCCCCCACCGTTAAAGTCATATTACCTCTGTTTTCCATCAGTTTTAGTAACCCATGGAAACTACCTGGTATAGTGTGATCATTATGCCGTAATGCTTTGTGTGTCATAGACTGCCACCGGGGTATGTAAGGCTCTGTCCCTGTCCCTCATTAAGACACATTGCTTTATGATCCTCGCGCTGGCCCATGGCGCTGTTACACTGTAAACTGGCACGCCACATCCCAGCATGTGATGACAGGTCCTCTGCAGCTGCCGTGGCCCCCAGCTCTCCTTAATGCAGACTGCAGTCACTCCACAGAGAGAGAGAGAGAGAGAGAGAGAGAGAGAGAGGGAGAGAGAGGGGGGGACATACTGGGCTGGTAGTGAAAGTCTGTGACAGCCTTTAAGGAAATAGACGGTCATGTGGCTGGAGCCTGGAAATACCTAGGGATCTGGGTCAGACACGCGCAGAGAGGAAATGCAGACACACACCCCACATGCACATCCCTCCCATCCCGCAAAACACTCATCTATCAACACCTTCCCCATTAGAGCCTGCCTACCTAGGGATCTGGGTCAGACACGCGCAGAGAGGAAATGCAGACACACACCCCACATGCACATCCCTCCCATCCCGCAAAACACTCATCTATCAACACCTTCCCCATTAGAGCCTGCCTACTCAGTTTTCACACACCACTGCATATCTCATATCTCTAGTAACTATCCTGTCTCCCCCCCATACTCATTAAGCCCCAGTCTGCTGTCATATAAACCGATAGCAGACTGTAGCTAGCTCACTGAGGAGGGACGACAGGGCCTGGTAGGTCTGGTCTATTGGAATTACCCTGAAATAACGTTGGCCTTTGTGGCTGTCCCCAATTTGATATTTCAATTAGGAGGTCAATGGGAGTGAGAGAGAGAGACAGAGAGAGAGAGAGATGAGATGAGAGTCATTTGATTCTGTCCTCCTCTCCTCACTCCTCCATTTCTCCCTCCTCCTCTTCCCTCCATTATGAAGGGAGAGATGACAGTAATTTCGTTCTGTCCTCCCTCATCACTCGTTCCTCCGTTCTGAAATTCTGGTTTATGTCTCCCTGGGGAATGCGTTAAGGAAGGGAGGATAACTGCGAGTCATCAGAAAGGAACGAGTTGGAGAGTATCATATAGGGCTGTTTTACTTCACTGTAAGTCAGTGGTGTTGCAAGAGGTGTCCCTGCTTATAAGGGCGACTGGAACGGAACAGTTTACCAGAGGACTTAGCAAGCTGTTACGGTAGCCTAACAGGCTAACATGGAGATTTACTCTTATCTATTTTCTCCTATACAGTTGCTAGAAAACCTATTAGCGAGACATTGGACACAGATGTCGTTTGCTGGGCAATCTTAAACCATGTGTACAGTATACTAGGGGCTGGTTGGGTACTATGCCACACAGATGTAGCATGTCTGTGACCATTTGAAAGGTCCCAGATACACGAAACGTTATGTATGGGGATTGGCCTTCTTGAATACGGAATACGTTGTGGTGAGAACCTTGAAGACCAACAGATTTCAGTATTCCAGACACACTAGATTGGATGATACTGCATAATCATTGCTATAGAAATATAATTAATAGGATGGGCTTGGATCTCTAACCCTGGCATTTTGTAATGAATAGAGACACGCCTTCTATACATGATATTTCTATGATACATCATGTCATCATTGTCATAGAGATTGAATGAATAGAACAGGCTTGGAAGTGCTAACCCGGGTTATTTGTAATGAATGGAGACACCCTTTCTATTCATTCTATTCATATGATCATTGCTTCCTCTTTTAATGTGGGGCTTGTTCTCTTTCGGTCTTTCGGTGACAGACGTCGTGAAGGATAGTTTCTCTGGGCAGTTGTCTCTCGTAAGGAAACATCTCTGTGTTTATGACCTAGTTCTCACTGTCCTCGGGATATCTGTGGTCCCACTCATCCTTTATAATGTCAGTATAACTCAGTCCCCAGAAATACACACCCTTTAAGAAGTTTAGCTGCTTGACTGTGAAGCGTGCGCGTGAACGCCGAGGACAGATGGTGATTATCGCGACAACAATGAGTATCAATTCTTTCTGCAAAACCATTTGCTACTACACTATTACAAATCATGTGATTTACAATGCATAGCTTTAAAATGGACACCGTTCATTTGCTGGCTTTCCATGTAATGTTTTCACCATCCTACTAACTAACGACGGCTTTTTGCCACCTTTCATTTTGTAATACGCTTCTTAAGTTCACGTTTCTTTGTTTTTCTTTGGTTTCTCCGTCCATCCCCTCATCAGTTACTAAGAGACGCAAGGCTCATCTGAAGAGACTGGACCGCAGATGGACCTTGGGGGGCATAGTGAACCGCCAGCAGAGTCGAGGTGAACACACAGTCAACACACACAGACACACACGCACACACGCAAACACACACACACACACACACACACACACACACACAAACACACAAGCACACAGACACTCTCAAGTGGCCTCTCTCAGAACCACACACATACACACTCATTCCTTCATCGTAAGAAAACTCATTTTAAATCCATGACAGTCAGCCAACAACAACTCCAGCTTAACCCCCAACATCACAAACAGCACATTGGGTGTTCCTGTAGATTTCAGTTCCCGGAGTTAAATTTACCACATTTTTCTCTACTTTTAGAAAGATAATTATTTCTTAATTTTGCTACGCAGAATCATTTACTAACATTAAACAGATTATATAATGAGGGGTATTTGATTCAGACAGCACAACAGTAACAACCTTGTTGGCTAATAGCTGTTCTAAACATTACTGTGTGTAGTGTTACTTCATGTACTTATACAACTCCCTCCAGGTTCAGAACCATTCGATTTTAATGACTGGGTTTTTAGTGAACATTTATTGGTAAAGATATGTTCTCACACTCTTGAATGTATCACGTTGCCAAGATCCCCTGGCCACTGCAATACTGGAGCATGTCTCAATGGAGAGTTGCTGTTGAGTCATAATGAATTCTCTTTGATGGACCCAGACAGACATGAGCCTATGTCTCATATTGTCTAGTATCTAATCAAAACTGGTCCAAGGTCAGCTTTGCATTTATCCTCAAATGGTTATGGTTGGAATCTGGGGAAGATAAGCTGATCCTAGATCGGTGGCTATTAAAAGGCTACATCTACCCATATTTGATCAAAAAGTAGTCACTATATTGAAGGATGAAGTTACTATATACGTTGATTGAAGGTCAGTTAGATGTTCTCTGTCATTGATATAGATAGGATTTGGGGAGGCTGATCCTAGATCTGTGTCTGTGGACTACCCCTACCTAGACCCAGAATAATTTCTCATCCCTCTAATAAGATCAGCCATCTGGTTATAGGATACGTTTTAACCCACTCACACCACCTGGCTCTGTCTTTTGTCTGTTTGTTTACTGAAACTGACCTGGGACTCATATAACTTCCCAGGCTCCCAATAACATACATGGGGCGTGACTCACCTGGTATAGCTTAACTCTGATCCCAGACCAGTCAAAGAGACAATAAACATAAGTGATTCAACAGAGCTGATCCAACACAGGGGGAACTTGTGTCAGATGGTATGAGTTAGTACCTGTGTTGAGGAGTTTTATACAGGCGTGCGATGACCTATATACTTTCGGGCCAGGCGTTCTTCCTAACCACATGGCCTGACCAGGAAAAACTCAACTTCCTAGTTGTAGTCTTACTAATCTATAACATAGGACATCGTTTTTCTTATTCAGATGGTCAGGAAAACCCCCAGGTCCTATTTATACTGCACAGGAGAAAAAAATACTAGTTCAATACTCAGCCAACGATTTCCATGTGATGACTACATCCAGCTCTTTTGGATGCTTTTGGTGAATGTACTAATATGGGCTGCCAGAGCCTCACCATAGTCTCCAGCCAGAGCTGAGCGAAGCAGTTACAATTAGGTAGCTAGCTCTCTCAGAGGAGTAGCAGCAGGAGGACTGGGGGGCTGGAATAGGCTGGTGGAAAGTGTGAATGTGGGGCAGTAGCCCATACTGAAGCCTGGCTTTAATCACAGGCAGGAGCCTATAACAGTGGATGGATCCACTTCTGTGTGTGTGTGAGCTAGATGTCGACCGATTATTATTTTTAAACGCCGATACCGATTATTGGAGGACCAAAAAAGGGCGATACCGATTATTCGGCCGATTTTTATAATTATATATATATTTGTAATAATGACAATTACAACAATACTGAATGAACACTTTTATTTTAACTTAATATAATACATAAATAAAAATCTATTTCGTCTCAAATAAATAATGAAACATGTTCAATTTGGTTTAAATAATGCAAAAACACAGTGTTGAAGAAGAAAGTAAAAGTGCAATATGTGCCATGTAAAAAAGCTAACATTTAAGTTCCTTAATCAGAACATGAGAACATATGAAAGCTGGTGGTTCCTTTTAAAATGAGTCTTCGATATTCCCAGTTAAGACGTTTTAGGTTGTAGTTATTATTGGAATTATAGGACTATTTCTCTCGATACCATTTGTATTTCATATACCTTTGACTATTGGATGTTGTTATAGGCACCCATAGTGTTGCCAGCCTAACCTCAGGAGCTGATAGGCTTGAAGTCATAAACAGCACTGTGCTTCAAGCATTGCGAAGAGCTGCTGGCAAATGCAGGAAAGTGCTGTTTGAATGAATGCTTACGAGCCTGCTGCTGCGTACCACCGCTCAGTCAGACTGCTCTATCAAATATTAGACTTAATTATAATATAATAAACACACAAATACGAGCCTTAGGTCATTAATATGGTAAAATCTGGAAACTATAATTTAGAGGAAAAAAAAGTTTATTCTTTCAGTGAAATACGGAATTGTTACGTATTTTATCGAACAGGTGGAATCCATAAGTCTAAATATTGCTGTTACATTGCGCAATGTTATGTCATAATTATGTAAAATTCTGGAAAATTAATGACGGTCCTTGTTAGGAAGAAATGGTCTTCACACAGTTCGCAACGAGCCAGGCGGCCCAAACTGCTGCATATACCCTGACTCTGTTGCACTGAACGCAAGAGAAGCGACACGATTTCCCTAATTAATATTGCCTGTTAACATACATTTATTTTAACTAAATATGCAGGTTTAATGATTTTAAGAAAGGCATTGATGTTTATGGTTAGGTACATTGGTGCAACGACAGTGCTTTTTTTCGAATGCGCTTGTTAAATCACCACCGTTTGGCGAAGAAGGCTGTGATTCGATAATAAATTAACAGGCACCGCATTGATTATTTGTAAAGCAGGACAAGCTAGTTAAACTAGTAATATCATCAACCATGTGTAGTTAACTAGTGATTATGTTAAGATTGATTGTTTTTTATAAGGTAAGTTTAATGCTAGCTAGCACCTTACCTTGGCTCCTTGCTGCACTCGCATAACAGGTGGTCAGCCTGCCACGCAGTCTCCTCGTGGAGTGAAATGTAATCGGCCAAAATCGGCTTCCAAAAATGCAGATTACCGACTGTTATGAAAACTTGAAATCGGCCCTAATTAATCGGCCGTGCAGATTAATCGGTCGGCCTCTAGTGTGAGCCACTGATGTAACTGTTGCCATGAAGGAATCAGGACAATCATTGCGTGAGGCATAATTAGTAGGCGTTGTAGTACTACTGACATTGATTACTGAATGGTTGGGAAAGGCATTTCACTGTACTTGAAATCAATATTCTATATCATCATCATATCCAATATCCCAGATGACTTCACTTGAGACTTTGGGTCAACGTACAGTACATGCCTGTGTAAGGATGCTGTACTAGAGACATCAACCAGCAGAAACAGACAGTAGTGATATATTGTCCCCTGTTGAGGCTGACACATTTTAACAGCCAGGGTCTCAGGTCAGTTGGGAGTCCAGTGTTGCTTTCAGCACCATCAGAAACACTGCTGCATGCTACCTCATTTATGACTTCTGATTAGAGGCCTTGTTTCCACCCTACAAAATGATCCCACCATGAAAATGCTGCTGACTGTGGTCATTATGAATGCCAGACGAGGCATGTTTGCATCAGGCAGCACGGATAGGGCGCTTTGAGGCAGCATGCACAGACCGTTTCTAGCAGTGCTGCGTGATTGGTGCTTTTTGGGGTCGGGTCGGTTTCTGTTCGATTATTTTTTTTAAATGTAAGAATGGTTTTCAATTATTTTAAAAAAAATATGAAATTCGTTGTGAAATAATGACATTAAAATTATTTTAGAGGTTTTTAATGGACATTACAAAACGCAAAATAGTGAACATTCAATTCGCCAAACATTGAAAATATTCCATTGTCTCTGTCAGGTCCCCATTCAATCAGTAGAAAAATAAAAAATCACTATGAAATAATATTTCACTTGTGTATATTACTTTGTTTTTATTTGATGACTTTATTATCTTTAATCCTTAAAGTCATCATCTCATCTCTGCTCAGGCATTAGCAGCCAAACAGCCAGACAAAGTTATCTCTGTTCTCCCCATACTGTACTGTCTTTAGTCATCCTATTTAGCTAAGCTAGTATGCAGCAGAGCTGTCTGACAAAATAATTTTACTAGTCCTTCAAAGTAGATAAGGCACACCTTCACAAACTGTTTCTATCCCTCTCTCATCATTGAGTACATTCCTCTCTCATGCAGTCTATGCAGTCTGTGTACAGTAAAAGTGCATCCATCTCTGTCTGCACCAAAAAGAGCAGGTGCAATGAATTATGGTCATCGTAGTTAATTACCAAATTTCTGCACAGAACTAGATTGAAAATTTGATTAATGAAAGCCAGGCGTCCCACATAGTTCTTGACTTGATTTATTATTATTCGATTTCTCACTGGAGAAATGGAGTGTTGGGCTCACAAAAAAAAATAAAAATGGAATGGAATTCAAGTAATTGAACCGACGTCAGTTAATCGCTCAGCACTAGTTTCTAGGAAGCTGAAAGTAGAGTTATTAAGGGGATCAGGGACATGATCATTGAACATAAAGAATACTTAGAATTACTCTACCCTGAGTGTTCTCTCCATAGAGATAAGTAATGGATAAATACTGTATCTCATGGTTTCGCTCTATGAAGATGCACTCTTGTCATGAGACATGGACACTCTTTCTTAATGTATCTTTCCACGATTACATAAATACTCTACCCACCTCCTGCTCAACCTTATTGCAAGAGATTTGAGAAAGTGGAGAGGATGAGAGGAATTAAAGAAAGATTCGCGAAAGAAGCATGCATGAGTTAGAGAGAGGAAAGTAGGGAGTCTAATCTTACAATATTAATGAATTGTCTTCTTAACAACTCATCTGAAACTACCCAGAAACACTCTTTGCTAATGGAATACTTGACCCATTTGTGAGAAATATAATATTTTCCCGTGGAGTCAAAGATTTAGTTACCGTGGAAACGAGATAGTAAACAAGATAAGGAGGGAAGATAAGTGCCAGGTGCTAAATCTTATGGATTAACACCACAGAGGAGGAAGCAAAAATGGATTACTTTGTTGTTGTTCCTACCCTACGTCAAGTCAATGGGTCTAAAGTTGTTCACTTTATCGGCAAAATACTCCCAAAGAAGACAAAGCAGGAAGCTAAATGGATCGCTTTGTTATTGTTTTATAGTCCACTTACTCTGACCCTACCTCAGGTCAATGGGCCTGGCTTTGGTAACTTTATCGCCAGAAATACTCCCAAGAAAAACAAATGGATCCCTTGTTATTGCATTGTTCGGTCAAACCCACAAATTCTTCTGACCCAATGTTAGGTCAGTACTGTCTGATTGGCTGGTCCGATGAAATCCATAGGTGTTGATTGGCTAGTGACAGCAGGATGACCTCACCTCATTGATTACCTCATGTGTTGTTGACAGGGCGAGTCATTAGGTCAAACACTCTATCCAGTCTCCTCAACCCTGTTCCTCTGTCTGTATGTCTAGAGAACAGGATCAGTTACAGCAGAGTCTAATGTGATTTATGGCAGTGTGCTGATAACCTCCTTCTCAACTCACTGTTTGGGGCTTTGGGCCCAGCTGACTGGTTAAACACTCACTAAGACAGTGTGAGACACACTTACGCATACAGTACATGTCCAGAGAGCATGCTCACACACATGATACGTATGTCTGAATACACACGCACACTCACAGGCACACACACACACACACACACACACACACACACACACACACACACACACACACACACACACACACACACACACACACTGTCACAAACCCACACTCACACAGTATTCCCTCTCCACTCCAAGTACTCAGACGTCCTCAACCACACACCCACCCCCACCCTACGAACACTCCCTGTGCTACCAAGTCCAAAAACCCCATAGACATTCCTTACAGCTCTCTATAATTGACCCAAGCCCTTCAGCTCCCTCTGGAATGACAGGCAGCAGTAGAATGTGTTCCCACTAAAACCTCACCACACCCCACCCATTGTAAACAGACTGACACACGCACGTTCACACCTCTGAAATGCCTCTCCCGTTCCTCCTGTTTCACTTCCCCATCCCACCAAGGGACACATTGGCTGTGTCCCGAATGACACTATAGTCGTCCTATAGTGCACTATTTATTGCATATTGCACTGCTATTGATATAGTCAAAGGTAGTGCACTCTATGGGGCAATATAGGGGATCATTTGAGACACAAGCCATTCTCACCAGACCAACTCCGATTCTCTCCCTGTCTATATCTCCATTCCCTCCCATGCCCCTGTATATCCAACCCGTTGAAGCAACAGCTGCTTAAAGTGGCCCTATCTATCTACCCCCCACTACTACCACTCATACTTACACTTGGCTTTTCCCACAGTAGTTGAATTCCCCTATGGATCATCCCACTCTAGAGTGGCCGCTGGGATTTCCCTTATCTGGCTCTGGGCAGCCAAGTGTAGCCTGATAAAGATCTGAGAGCTTCAGGTTCCTTATCTCCAACAGGGAGGCTCCGGCTCCATACTGCATCTCTGCAGCTCTCCAGCCATTTCAAATGGATCCAGTCTGCAGTGTTGTTCGCTCAACGGTGTTTATTATGGGTCCACAGTGGGTCCTGGCTGGGTTGCCTCTGTCACGTTCTAGCTGTGATAAGGAAGAGTTTGAGAGTGTTGTGGATGTGATGAGAGGCTTGGCCAGTAGTGGGTGCTGTTTGTGTTTGTATTGGAGGATACGATTGGAATGGATACAGTATCCATGCGGGCTTGAAAAAACAAGACCGATAAAATGGCTAACTGGGTGATTCCCGATACTTTTACCTCTGTGTTGCTTTCTAAGAGAACATTAATTGATTGAAATACTTTGGTTGTTGCAGTAGATAACTCGTGACTGGGATATTCAATGGGTGTTCTCCAAGGGGTTCATGACTGGGATTTACTGAACAGAAATGTTGATTCTCTCCTTTTTTCTCTGTCCTTCCTTCCATCGACCCGAGTAGAAGAGAAGTACACGACGGTGCAGCCGTACGCCAGCCAGGGGAAGGACGAGATCGGCTTTGAGAAAGGGGTCACCGTGGAGGTCATCCAAAAGAACCTGGAGGGCTGGTGGTACATCAGGTGAGCTTTACCTCCTCCCATTGGTTCTTACTGTGCAGGGCTTCCTCTGATTGGTCCTCACCATGGAGTGACTGGCACTTTAGCCAATGGAGAACATTGCTCCGGTTAAGAATTTACACCTATTAGTGATTTTATGTTGGATGGGCCCAGTTCCAATTACAATTACATCCTTCACTCCCTTCAACAAGGCCTACAGGCTAGAGAAGTAAGTGACTTACCATATTGGAATCGGGCCAAAAGTTAAAGTACATTTTCTAACACTCTAATGAAATGAGTCCCCTATCATTGTTTTCGGAACTGTGATCAAGGCAGAGGTCCATCTCATCGGTTGCATGGTATTGTAAACCATTAACATATGTGGCTCGTTGGAGATCCGGTGAATGCGTTGTGTGTGATCTGGTTGGTGGAAGAGAGACAGAGTGTGTTGTATACTCAGTAAATGTGCATTTCCTGGCCTGTTGTTTGTAGCTTCCTCATGGCCCCTGAACGCCTTGTGAGCTCCACTCTCCAGCTGATGATTACCACATGCTACTCTGCTCTGGCTTGAAGAACAGTCCTGTTACATCTCTCATACATTATCCATTATCCAATATACATTATCCCCCCCCCAACTACTGGCTCACACCACAGTGTTCTACTGCTCTGCTCAGAATCAGTCTATGTTCTTTCATGTGTATGAGGACATCTAGTGGTCGTAGACAGTCAGTGGGAGAATAAACAAAATAAAGACTCCCTTTGACTTCGTAAATAATTATTGAATACTTTTCAATCACAGTGTATTGCTTGTAATGACTTTGTAGTCAACACAAGATGCACTTTTTGACCGGTAAGGGTTACTATTTGACCGGTAAGGGTTACTATTTGACCGGTAAGGGTTACTATTTGACCGGTAAGGGTTACTATTTGACCGGTAGGGTTTACTATTTGACCGGTAAGGGTTACTATTTGACCGGTAGGGTTTACTATTTGACTGGTTAGGATTACTATTTGACCGGTAGGGTTTACTATTTGACTGGTTAGGATTACTATTTGACCGGTAAGGGTTATTATTTGAATGGTAAGGGTTACTATTTGACCGATAAGGGTTACTATTTGACCGGTAAGGGTTACTATTTGACCGGTAGGGGTTATTATTTGACCGGTAAGGGTTACTATTTGAATGGTAAGGGTTACTATTTGACCAGTAAGGGTTACTATTTGACCGGTAAGGGTTACTATTTGACTGGTAAGGGTTACTATTTGACCGGTAGGGTTTACTATTTGACCGATAAGGGTTACTATTTGACCGGTAAGGGTTACTATTTGACTGGTAAGGGTTACTATTTGACCGGTAAGGGTTACTATTTGACCGGTAAGGGTTACTATTTGACCGGTAGGGTTTACTATTTGACCGATAAGGGTTACTATTTGACTGGTAGGGTTTACTATTTGACCGATAAGGGTTACTATTTGACCGATAAGGGTTACTATTTGACCGGTAGGGTTTACTATTTGACCGATAAGGGTTACTATTTGACCGGTAAGGGTTACTATTTGACCGGTAGGGTTTACTATTTGACTGGTTAGGATTACTATTTGACCGGTAGGGTTTACTATTTGACTGGTTAGGATTACTATTTGACCGGTAGGGTTTACTATTTGACTGGTTAGGATTACTATTTGACCGGTAGGAGTTACTATTTGACCAAATAGTCAAATAGTAACCTCCTACTGGTCAAATAGTAACTCCTACCAGTCAAATAGTAACCCTAAGGGTTATTATTTGACCGGTAATGGTTACTATTGGACCGGTAAGGGTTACTTTTTGACCGGTAAGGGTTACTTTTTGACCGGTAAGGGTTACTATTTGACCGGTAAGGGTTACTATTTGACCGGTAAGGGTTACTTTTTGACCGGTAAGGGTTACTATTTGACCGGTGAGTAAACTTCCATTTTCCTCCCCTATTTTGCTGCTAGGTACCTGGGGAAGGAGGGCTGGGCCCCGGCCTCATACCTGAATAAGATGAAGGAGGACTTCTCATCCCCAGGTAGGAAGAAGACCCTGACAGGCCCTGTGGAGATCATCGGCAACATCATGGAGATCAGCAACCTGCTCCAGAAGAAGTCCAGCAGTGAGAAGGTACGGTTTTAAGATTTTGCTTTTAACTTAAGATTTCATTTGATTGAACTTTTAGCTTTTTAGTTTTTAAGCACTTTAAGTTTATTTATTAGCTTTTGTTCGATATATCTCTTTTATTGTATTGGTTTTTTTTTACTGTAAAAAATGCAGTTTAAATAAAGTTTGATTTGATTCGAAGGATGTCCAAACGGATGGAGATTCCACCAGTCCTGAGCGCCACATCTCCAAGAGTGAGATCAGCCTGCCCATGCCCTATGCCCCAGGTTATAACCCCAGCCCCGACCACGGCCCCAGCCCTGGCCCAGGTCCGAGTCCTGGGCTGAGTTCTGGATCTGGGATGGGTACCTCCAGTCCTAGCCTGGGCCCTGGTGCTAGTGGCCCTCTACAGGACAGTAAGGGGAAGACGGAACCTGGTTCCCCTGCTGTAGCACGTGTCGCTCCACACAGGGTGTCGATAGGTGAGTGTCATCGATTATGGAGTTGTATGGTGATTCAAATTAGACTATTTACTTGACGGAAGTAAAATATTGTTTTCTTCTTACATAGGCTTTGAGGCTATAGGTAAGACATGGAAAGACGAAGGTGTATAGTGGGAATCTAATATTTGAGTGCTAATATATATCTATTAGACTAATATTTGGGTGCTAATATATATCTATTTGACTAATATTTGGGTGCTAATATATATCTATTAGACTAATATTTGGGTGCTAATATATATCTATTTGACTAATATCTGGGTGCTAATATATACATATTTGACTAATATTTGGGTGCTAATATATACCTATTAGACTAATATTTGGGTGCTGGGATATATTTGTGTGACTAATATTTGGGTGTAATAAAATGCAATAAAAACATATACAGTGCTGGGTGATATAACATTTTGATTGGGGTTTTACGGATATACTAAGGTTTGTACTCATCTGTTATGTGTGTACAATAGACTACTAATTGCACTTCTATCATTTCTACATTTGACAGTAAATGATGCTAATCTATGATTCCATTCATTAGGCTCTCCCAACCTCCGACAAAAACCTCCTCCTAGAAGAGAAACAAATCTGGTAAGTCACTCTCAAATACAGTATGTATCAGAAAACGTTTTTTAAAACATAAACATAGAACATTGAACTCAAGATTGCTTCTTATTCCATTCCTCTTGTTTGTGCAGGGCTTCCAGTTACCCAAGCCACCAGAGCCCCCTACTGTGGAAGCGGAGTACTACACCATCGCAGAGTTCCAGTCCTGCATCTCTGATGGCATCAGTTTCCGTGGAGGACAAAAAGCTGACGTAAGCACCCAGAATCTTAGAGATAGATACAGTATATATACACAGATATTTCGTTTCTGGATAGATGGATAGGCTACTGTCTATATGATCTATCTCTATGCTCAGAACCGCTGTACATATGTTGGTATTGAAATCTGTCTGAGCACATGGAATATTAATGACAACTGACAGCTCACCAGAGACACAGCTGCTGAAGCTTCATAGATATGGCCTTGGCGGTCTGTTCATTTTGATAATGCTGGCAACGTACTGTATAGAGGCCAGCTGGATGTCAGGGTGGACATTTCACGTTAGAAGAAAGGAGCTTTTGTTTTGATTTCTCTAACCGTCGCACCAAGAATGATACCCAGAATATGTAGGATATAATTTGAGCCAGTTTGCTACAGCAGGGAAAATAATCCTGCAACAACAGGAAATTGGAATTATTATGTGGATTATAATGAATCTACGTTTTTTTTGTAGGGGTTGATACGTTGTTCTTAAGGGGAAATTAAGTCTGAAATTTCAAAGTGGAAATTACTCACTTCAGAAGACTTTTAAAATCTCAAATGCACTACAAGTTGTAAGTGTCTTGCATTGCAGGAAAGCCATCCTGCAACAGAGTGATCAAATGAAGGTCCTACATCTGTCAATGAGGAGGATGATGGTGTGATAGTGGAGGGGATGATGGAGGGAGGGAGAGAACAGCAGTAGAGGAATAGGACACTATTACTCTGACCCTCTCCCTGTGCATTATAGATGCCAAATTCTTCTGCAGCAGGGTGATCAAATTAAGATCCTACATCTGTATAACCGCAATGCTCAAGAGATCTACATGTATGAGAAACATTGTCTACTTCCTAAATGACACCCTATTCCCTTTATAGGGCACTACTTTTGATCAGGACCCATTGTTAAAAATACTATTTTCATCAGTGTGAAGTTCAAGTGAGGCTGAATGTTGATTATAAAGTGATAGCTCCATCAAGTGTGTCTGACTGTTGGTTATCTTCCCACCTGTCTTCTCTGTAGGTCATAGAGAAGAACTCCGGGGGCTGGTGGTATGTCCAGATCGGGGAGACGGAGGGTTGGGCCCCCTGCTCCTACATCGACAAACGCAAGAAACCCAACCTTAGCCGACGAATCAGCACGCTTACACGCCCCAAAGTCCCGCCCCCAGCTCCACCCACCAAAAAGCAAGACTCAGAAGAGACACCATCACCCTCACCCAGTCACTCCATCTCCTCATCCTCCAAAGCCCCAGAATCCCCCAGCCGGCCCACAGTGTATGAGGAACCGGAATACGACGTTCCCGCTGTTGGATGCGAGGGCGAGTCGGACACAGATTCCCTGAAGGGAGAGACAATACATCGCCCCCTGGAGGAGAAGTACCGTAGTTCTCCTCCGGTCTGCAAGACCTCCCCTGTGATTATCAGCTATAGAAGAAGGTCCTTCAGGTCCGTTGAAGAGATGGCCAAGGAAGAATGTATCTATGAGAACGATGGCTTCAGGCGCAGTAGTGGTGCTGAAGGGGCTTCGGCCAAAGGCTGCGGTGGTTCCAACTCCCCAAGGATCTACCACTCCTCGACTGTACCCCGCAAACCCTCAGGGTCTTCACCTCTAGCAGGGGGAAAGCCATTGAAGAAGATCGCCCCGGAGCTGAGCCGAAGCCAGTCCCTAGCCAAAGCCGACACCAGCCCCAGGTTGTCCTCAGACGAATCGGGTAGAGATTCCAGGAAACCTCCAGGCATCCGGACGGTGGAGCAAAGGATAGGCCAGAGTCCCTCCACCAAGCTCAAGCCCTCGGTGAGGCCTAAACCTCTGCTCACCACCAAGTCAGAGCCACGGTGCCCTGAGAGGATGGACATCACTTCCCTGAGACGCCAGTTGAGGCCCACGGGTCAGCTCCGGCATACTGTTCATGGGCTCAAAGACTCAGAGACGGCCTCCGTCATCTCGTCGGAGGACTCCCATTCTTCCCGCAACAGCACCTCAGACCTCTCTTCCATCTACTCCAAAGGGAGCCGGGGAGATTCAGATCTGGAGGGGTTCAACCTATACCGGACCACAGACGCCTACGACAAGGTCCAGGATTCAGAGCTGAGCTTTCCATCTGGGGTGGAGGTGGAAGTCCTGGAGAGGCAGGAGAGCGGCTGGTGGTACATTCGTTGGCGGGACAAGGAAGGCTGGGCGCCCACTTTTTATTTGGAGCCCATCCGCCAAGGGAGGGACGGCGGTGGGTCCGAGTCTGACGGGCAGCGCTCTGGGTCGGGCAGCGGCACCGGGAGCAAGTCCAACAGCCTGGAGAAGAATGAGCAGCGCGTGCTGGCGCTCAACGACATCAACCTCCAGGGACTCACTAATCACCACCAGGTGCACCATACGCCAGGGGGTCTGAGATCGAGGAACACTCCCCCCATCCCCTCCAAGCCTCCGGGGGGCTTCTCCAAGCCGGCTGTGCTGGTTAACGGAGCCGCGAGAATGAGGAACGGTGGGGTGAGACCGCAGTCTGCCGTCAGACCCCAGTCCGTGTTCGTGTCTGCGCCACAGCCCGCCATGGTCAGTCAACATTACATGACAAGTTCCCTGAGGCGGAATGAGTCATTGGCCGCCCACAACCAGTATCGTACCGACCAGTACCACTCCGGTTCCGCTACTCTTGGCGTGCGCCGTAACTCCTCTTTCAACGCTGTGCGTGCGCAACCCGTCACAGTCGAGACCCGATCGAGACCCTCAGAGCGCTCTATCACCACCAGGGGATCTTCGGCGGAACGATTTGGCGCCGGTGGCGGGACGGACGCCTTGAGCAGGGTTGGGGTTGTTGTGCAGCGTAATGGTATCCCCGTCTCCACGGTCAGGCCCAAGCCTATCGAGAAGAGCCAGCTGATCCATAACAACCTGGGGAGGGAGGTATATGTTTCCATCGCTGACTACCGGGGGGACGATGAGACCATGGGCTTCCCTGAGGGCACCTGCCTGGAGGTTCTAGACCGGAACCCCAACGGGTGGTGGTACTGCAAGGTCCAAGATGCTCTGCACCCCCGCAAGGGCTGGGTCCCCTCCAACTACCTAGAGAGGAAAAAGTAATGGCCTAATAATAATAACAATTCCCCCCTTTGATGATGTCACTAAGAATATTGGTGATAACATCACTCCATAAGAATGTTACCCCACAAGAGCTACCACAAGCAATATGCTCCAAATATGTAAACAAATAATTGATTCTGAAATACTTTATGTAAAAAAAAAAATTGTTTTAACCTTATAATGAGAAAGAGACACTTTTATTTCTGGTTTACTAAAATGTACACATAAAAGACTAAAAGTCCAGATTTTTGTGTGCGATATGGGATGTAACGAGAGACTGAAAACGGGGTTAGCCAACCCAAGTGTTAGAAACACAAATATGTTTTTGGAACTTTGGAACGATGCGATTTGACACGACACCTTCTAGAAGGGGTTTACATTAGAAAGAGAAGATAGCTGGGCAATGATGGCAAGCCTTATACCTGCCCTTCTGACTGTAATGCCAAATAGGTGCCTTTTTGTAGATGATCAACTGAACGGGGGTTCGAAGAAGTGGACGGAACACATCGGTGAATCAACATCATTACCAAATGTATGACAGTGCCATAGGCCTACGAGCATGAATACCCCCAAAATAATTTTTGAAACGTTCAAGAGAATCACTTGAGTAGGAGTGTTTTAGGAACGTTACCGAGCGAATAGGATCAATCTAGAGTGTTGTAGTAGAATGTTCAGAATCAAATAAGAAAGAAACAAGAGAAAGGGAGAGATATCAGTGACTCTCAGTGAGTCACAATTGACTCACTTAAAATGACTAATCCTTTGATTATTTTTTTTAGTCATTATTGTATGTTTTGTTCTTTAGTGTCTCTGTGTGTCTTTCTGTCTGTCCTTAGAGATGTATTTCTGCTTTCTTGTGTAACACTCCACCGACAGCCCAAAATTGGAAAGAGTCAAAGTTTCCTCTCGGATATTCGCATCTCTGAAGTTTCACTAATGGAATATCTATGTTGAGGTACACGTAATTCGACGAACTTTGTAGTTTCACCCTGTTTTTGTAGTCCCACTTCTTATTCTATATTTTCAACCAAGCCTACAGATTCTTGCATGCAAATAAAGCCAAAATCTGTCAAGCTTGAAATCTAATTAAAGTATACTTATTGGGGAATAAAATCCAATTTAAGGTGCTTTTCAGTTAAAAAAAAAAAATTACCTACCACCAAGATATTACTTTACACAATACGTTTACACACTAAGTTGTCTGTATTAGTCCCAGACAAATATCTTTTTATATACGCTTTACTGTATACAGTGTAGCAATCGCAGTTGCAGTTGCACAGAAAAAAAGTACTGGAAATATGGCTTAATAATGTTTTTTAAATCCCAGCCTCGAGCCCACAATGTGATTAAACCAATGCAGAATATCATTTCATTGGCTATTTTGTAGATGTTCTATTTATTTATGGGCACAAATAGCCTAATACAGTGTATTCAAAAAAATACCTAAAACAAAGTTTTAAAAAAGATATGTTTTGATAACATCTGGGCATCTGGATTTTCTGAACCCAAATCAAAGCATATTGAAACATGCGGATATTGCTGTGCAGTATTGGTTTATGTGGTATGCAATGGAGTTTATGTTCACTTCCTTTCTTTAAAAGTAGTTTGGTATCTACTGGATTTAGAATAGTGCTGCAGGACTATTTTGAGTTACTATTTACTTATACGTTTTCCCCAAACTCAATACTGATATTACTTCAAAACGATCCCCAATTGAAAACCCAAATGAAGTACTATTTCAACTGGCTGGTGTTCAAGACTGCTGAAATATTTTTCTAACAGTGTGTGAGCTTCTCAATTGAGGTTAAACACTAACTTTTCATGACATTTTCTGCTGGACAGTATTATAGTATTAAACAAAGTATTGTACCTGCTAGATCGCAGTTATATCTGTTTTAGCCAACCATAGTTGTTTGTTGTTATTACAGTGTGATCACACATAGACAATAATGAAGATTGAAGTTCCGTTTTTTGTGAATTAATGCACTTTAACACTTGTTTACAGTGCATTAATGTAAGGATGCAGTTGAAATACTCAGCATATTATTTATTGATTTTTTTAAAAACTATTTAATATGAGTATTTTTTTACCTCAAGTTTTTCAACAACTGAGTTGAAAAATATCTAAGTCATTGGAGGATGCCAATGCTCCTCACAATATAATAATTGGATACTGTACATGGTACTCTCTTGTGGGAGACGAATGCTACTGCAACACACTTTTTCCTGTTGCCCTACAAACCGGCAGTTACAATGCAATACCAAATGCACTGCTGGTCAGTGAAACTACCAACTACACAATGCCTGTACATAATTTAATGTTTTCAAATATTAATGCAGCTAAGAGTTAGTCAGTTTTTTTTTTGTAGTTTATAATTTTTTTTAGTTCACTTTATTGTATTTGGCTATCTTTTTTTTCAACCTTCTAAATGACGTTTTTTCCCCCTTCATGCTGTGTGCTGCAACTAGCAGAATCATGGACACTTCCTTTCTCCTTATTGGTCTGTACGTAATGCCTGATTCAAATCTTATTTATTTTGAACTAATGTTTTTACCTCCCATTTGTGGTTTGACAATCAAATATTTATCCACTGCCTCACTAGACTGGACTAGACCCCGCAACCTAGTACAAAAGTCAATAATGTGTGATATACTGTATCATTTTTTGATATTTCTACAGTCTATTTGGTATGAATTTCAAGCCCTTGCATACAGATCTATAGAAGCTGAAGTTAGTTCTGCTTCACAAATGGAGGGTAAAATGCTCTTTATCTCACCCATCATATCCCATGTAAAGCAATGGAAATCAATAATTAGGTCTATGTATAGTACAACTACAGTTGATACAGAACCCCTAACCCATCTCCCTCCCCTCGACAAAGGCATTATGTAAACGTGTTGAATCACCCATAACATTTCGCTTCAGCACATATTAATGCATATCGCTATTGTTTAATTGAGCTCAATTTACATGGCTTCTCTGCCTGCGCCTGCAAATTACAAGGGAATTGTAATGTGTCAAGCTCGTCTTTTTCATATTCAGTATTATGTATTTTATTTTTATTTTTTATAATTTGTTAAATGTTTTGGTCAAAAATATCATTTTTGTCTTCTTTGTTTTTCGTTTTCACCCCATTGTATTTGAACATCTTTCAGAAATGTAATAATGAGGAAATGTGCAATACATCTTTAAAAAGCATAGCTATAGAAAAACATGATCAACATTACCTTTCTCGTCTAAGGAGATATGATCCAAAAATATACTGTATATCCCTTAATCAATTCAAGCCATCATCTGTCATGTAAACACCTTTAGGTCATGACTCATTTCAGGTCCACTGCTTTTTTAAAATAGCCTTTTTCAAAAGAGCAACAGCTGCTAATGGCACTGAACCTTCTCCAATCCCATTGGAGAGGCTTACTTCCATTGAGCTACAGCACAAAATGTTGTGACATGATGGACAGGATTTTTAACCAATGGCCACGTAAGAATCCCTTCTGGTCCTTCCTCCTGGCTAGCGTGCGTGGCTATTGGACTGTGAATGGCACCGGCAGAACCCAATGACCCGGGTTCCGACCTTGTTAACATCTAGCTGTTCTCTACCACAGATCCACAGAGGTAAGAGTTGTGTCAGCATCGAGGGCCTCTAGGTACTCACCAGACTGCCTTCGAGCTGTCACGTTTGTGCCTGAACAAAATGTTTTTGTTCTTGGAGAGTCTCTCTCCTCCACCTACAGTACGCAGATGCCTCCATGCCATTTGAACACAAGCCATGCCGGCCTCTTCAACCCTGTTTCCATGGCAAAAGTGACATTTGGAACCATCGCAGATGTCAACCGCGTAATGTCAACTGTTAAGCGGTAGTCTTGTTGGGAATGTGTACTTACAGGGCCATCGTAGTTTAATCCATCCACTTCCAAACCTATACCTACCACCAAATATAAGAAAACACTTTTTTATGTCCTCGATTAAGCCCCATGGGAATTCATTTCAGACTTGACCATGTTCAGAATGTTTAGAATCTTCTGAGGAGAAAGAGAGAAAATACTACATGGGTTTGGTTCTTTGTCCACAGATTACAACAGTGATGTTCTTGAGGTCCACTAAAACTGGTTGGTTTAAAAGTTTCCTCTACAGATGATTTTTTTCATCACTTATCCCCACATAACAGTTAAGGTGCTTCCCGGCTTTGGAAGGTCTCAGTTCATTTCCTTTCCCCTCCAGTGGGTTTTATAGGGAAGAAACACACACACACCCTTGAGTTTTAACTTTGGTGGAGGGTGCCACAGATTTGTGGTAAAGTAGCATCCATGCAGGGGCCACACACGCACATAACGACGAGGGAAGCCATTCATGTCGGAGGGAATAGATTAGAGCCTCTACCATATTTGCGAATTCAGCCAAGTGAGACCGTCCCTACTGACGCCACACTGCCTCGACTCTCTGCCCCTGCCTCCTTTCTCTGTTTTTATTTTAACAAATTGGCGGGCCTTCTTGAGCGTGACCTTCCCTTAAGCCTAGTAATCCTAGATAGCACCAGCCGGAATGGCTTTTCTCCTCACAGCTCTTTTTTTCTACTTTTCCTTTACTAGTGCCTCCTTGCTCACGCTTTGGCCTATTCCACCATACTTCCGCCATGTTCTTTTTCTTTCTTTCGCCTCAACCAAAGCTTGTAGTTCCCAGTCACTTGGAGTAGGAAGAACGAAGAGATTGCATATGTTGAGTGCATCTAGTGTATGAGGTTTGGGTCGTAGAAGCATGTGATGTGAGATGTTGTGTGTTGGTGTGTTTGAGAGAGAGGACGTGCGCACTGTGATGAGATGGATTGCGTGCAGGTGAGGTCAGGAGAAAGATAGGAGGTCAGGGATGAGGTTGGTTGTGTGTGGGATGCGTTGGGAAACCTGAGATGGATCAGATTGTGGAATGTAGATGACATGGTAAGAATGAGAGAACGAGACAGAGGTAATGAGAGAGAGAGAGAGAGAGAGAGAGAGAGAGAGAGAGTTAGAGACAGAGGAGCTGGATACAGTTGTGGACATTGTGCTTCTCTGTTCATGCTGACTGGACTTCCGTTAAAACCAACAGCTTCCATCAGAGACAATGAATAACACTGCATCATACTTCCTTCCTCCTCTTCTCCCATCACCCACAGCTTGGGCTAATGAACAATCCATGTACGATGCGTGACGGTGAAATCTCATTATCAAAACACCATTTTAATTGCGGTAGTTAAAGTTTTGAAGCCCAGTAAGTCTCGCGCCGGTGGCGTCCTGATAGCGGGGAAACACAGCCACGAGGGGCTAATCTAAAACGAATGAGATTGTGGCTGTCGAAGATGGATAGATGCTCTCACTCTTTGTCTCTCTCGTTCTGTCTCTCTCCAGCTTTTTAGCGGGTGGCATATTAATCATGTGTCTGATTTATTCAGCTTTATATCATTTGCTGTGGTGAAGCTTCAACTTCTGTCTGATGGCTTATTCTCTCCTGGTGTGAAGGGAGAGGCTGGAGAGTCAGGTTAATGAGAGAAGGGGTAGGTTAGGGTGGTAGGAGATGTGATGTTTTGAGAAAGTTAGTAGTAGGTGTTTGTGAAAGGGGTGTGAGGTGTTTAACCTAAGGGTTGTTTTTAGTAGGTATGTTGAACATAACTTTTTTAGAGTGACATTTTTGTTGTTTGCTCATGAAGGAAGTCAATGAATGAAAGAAGAGAAGTAGAAAAGGAGATGGATAAAAGCTTACTCAGTGCTAGAACTGATGGTAACTCTTCAGACAGGTGGAATGGGACTGCCCAAGTGTTACTTTCCACAATTGCTTAACACAACAGGTGGCGTTGGGGCATTGTTTAGAATGCTAATGTATTGCATGGCTGAGGAATAGCTGGTTCTTTTTTTTGTGTTTCCTGCCGTGCTGAGACTCTCACTGTTTGACTTCCTGTTCTAATGACTACTTTATACTCTCTTTAATTTCCCCTCAGACAGATACATCATGTCACATCGCACTAAGCAATAACTGCTCACACTGCTTAAAACTACCTTCCTTTTTTTTGTATGGGTACCAATATGGACCATATGTATTGCCACATCCATATTTTCTGGAGGGAGGATTTGTCAGATTAAGATGTGTGTCATTTGAGGGGTCACTGAATACATTTTAGTTGGTGTAGTCAAAAGTCTTGTTAATACCTAAGATAAGGCCTTCATCAGTGACGCCAGTTATAGTCTAATTCCTATTTACAGTAGAAGGTAGTGTGGCAAATCTCCAACACTGTCACAAAAACCCAATTTGTAGACAAGGCCTCAAACCAAAGTTATACTCTCTAAACCTATGCTCTGTAAACCGTCTAGGTCCTTATACCCAAACTTGAAACAATAATGACCCACTACCAGCATGTCAACTCTGTTACATCATACCACCAGTGCTTCGAGTTGGACCAAAGGAGTTGCTATAGTATTTGTTTTTTTCTCTTTTTTAAATTTGCATTATTCTCATGCAACATTTGTGTTCAACTCTAGAGACTAGTCCTGTTTTCAAAATAAAGGTGTCATGGGAGGTTGGAGTCCAAGAGAAACGGATTCCTTTTGTAAATGTCACTGACGTGAGTCATTCGGTGTGACAAAATGTAATGTCGCGCGACGAAGCGATAAAGCAGCAGGACATGTCAGGACATGTCATGATTTTGCATCAGTAAGTCAATAAGTGTATGTGAAAGTACAGCAAATGTACAAATAATCGAATCAGTCTACTCTTCAACGGGAAACATAGGAATTGGTTGGTGTGCCAGCGGTTCTTTTTGAAAACAGGGCCGTCCCTTTTTTACCGTTCTCATTTTGAAAACCTTTTTGTTGTCGTTGTGTCTCGTTCATGTTTACATTGTATCTTGCATTGCCCCTAAAGAGAAACACTATTAAATGTATTATCTTTGTTTAATACATGTTGCCTCTCTGTTTTCATTTGTCAGCCTGAACATTCACACGCCATATATTATGAAGCAGAATATTTGCAGTAGTAATATTATTGAATGTTTCAGTCATTTAGAAGACGCAAAAGTACATACATATATCTTAATTTGTTGTATGGTAGAAATCAGAATAAGTATATTTAGACTTGGATTGTTCAATAAAAAAAATAAAAAAATCTTGTTTTAGATGTATATTGTATGAGTTATGAGAGAACTGTAAAAATTGTAAGGGCAGAAAATGAAGATGAACTAGTATGGTAGAGCCCTACCTACTGCAAATGAGAAAGATGGAGGGGGAAAAAATCATACTGCGGCATCCTGACATCTATACACATGTAGAAAGATGTATCGCATACGCCTAAATGAACACGAAAAATGTGCACACCTACCTCCCGTTAGGACAACCACCGAACCCCCACCGAATCCCCACAAAACACTCGCGTTCAACAGAACATGTGCAAGTTACCCTCAGCATCTAAAGGCTAGAGCATTCATCACATTTATCATGGGTGGTTATGGGAGATGTGAAGAGAATGTAACACTCAGGCTAACAGCTGTGGGAGGACTAATACATAGAGACATCATGTCCAACATAAAGACTGTATTGGAGTATTTCAGGAAGGTTCTAGAATGACAGGTATCAAATAAAGACGCAACAAACACTTAGAGGCCGACAGTGTTTCTGCCACCTTTTGGTTGCACATAAACCATTTGGGAATATTTCAGATAGATATTGAAGTAAAGGTCTTAGTGCTTCTGTTCATTCCATGTCACTGTCATCTTCAGGTGTGACGGTGATGGCATATTTAAGTGAGACAGTGTCGACAGCTGAGGAAAGCTCCCATAGGACGACCCATCGCCAAAACAGATTCTCATTGGTCAGTGGAACTATTTATATATATCCACTAGATGGCAATCTTGAACTGGTCTGTTCTCTTCAGCCTTCGCTGGAGGAGTCAGAAGGGAGTTTGAGCTCATGGTTTGCGGTTTTTAGCTGTTTATTTGTTAAGGTCTTACCTCAAGGGCCTTTGTAAAGCAGGTATAAGGACTGCATGTATTCAAAATAACGTTTTTAAACACATGAGCATTCAATCCATCATCACAGAGTATTACCTATGGACATTAACTATGACCCATCACTTTATAACAGAGTCATGGGATACTAATACACCTTGATGACAGATTTGATATATATCGTCTAGATTATTGTCAGACCTCATTCCTCCTCCTAGATATTACCATGTCTTACATGCTATTAATCCACTACTGACAGACATATGTATATCTGGGGACATCAGAGGGATATTTGGATGAGGTGGTAGCTGCCTGCAGTGCTTGGAGCCCCTGACCCTAAGCCTGGTGTCCCCTGGAGGACCCCGGTTGAACATAAACCACCTAGGCAGCTGGGGCCGTCCAAAACACATGATGTAACAGGTGCCCCAAATCACATACCACCGAAAGCACCAAGGTCCACTGGAGCACAGAAGGTCAGGGTTGTGTAGGTCTGGGTTAGCCTCTCTATTTGGATTCCTGTGTGTTTTACGACTATGCTGACGCAAACTGTGTTCATGATCCATGCAATCAGCGTGGCTGGGGGATGACAGTAATCTTAATCAATGGATTGTAACATTATTTGAAACCCTTGTTAGAGAACAGCTAATAGTTTATATATACTAACTCTGTTTTATCAATGTACCAATTGGGCTTCAGGAAGAAGCATAGCACAATTGCAGCAGCCATGAAGGTTTTTAAATGATATCACTGAAGCCTTTGACAAAAAACATCACTGTGTCTCACTTTTTATTGATCTCTCTAAGGCTTTTGATACAGTTGATCATGCTATTCTAAGGCAGAGACTGTCGAGCATTGGTCTTTCGGCACATGTAGTTGCATGGTTTGCTAACTATCTGCCTGATAGAACTCAGTGCACTCAATTTGATGGGCTCATGTCTGTAAAATTGTCTGTCTGTAATGGTGTGCCCCAAGGCTCTGTACTTGGTAGAGGTGAAGGTCGAGAGCGTGCCTACTCCGAAACACAACCCAACCAAGCCGTACTGCTTCTTGACACAATGCCCACTTAACCCGGAAACCAGCCATACCAATGTGCTGGAAGAAACAATGTACACCTGGCAACCGTGTCAGCATGCACTGCTCCCGGCCCCCCACCGGCTAAACCCTCCCCTATCCTGGACGATGCTGGGCCAATTGTGCACCACCCCATGAGTCTCCCGGTCGCAGCCGGCTGTGACAGAGCCTGGACTCGAACCCAGAATCTAATGTTTTTTTCCAAAGCAAGAAATATACCTCTGAACCTTTCACCTATTACTACCTGTCAGTGCAATGAGATTGAAACAGTAACCTCATAGAAATATCTTGGAATTTTAATTGATGACGGCCTCTCTTTTAAATTGCATATTCAAAAATGTACATTTAAAAAAAAAATTGAAGTTGGGATTTTATTTTAGGAATAAGGCCTGTTTTTCTTTTGAATCCAGAAGGAGGCTAGTATCAGCTACATATACTAGACTATGGGGATATTTTATATATGAATGCTTCCTCTCAGTGTTTGAGATCAATTGATACCCTTTACCATGGAGCACTGAGATGCATTTTAAACTGCAAAACCCTTACGCACCACTGCACTTTATATACCAGGGTGGCTGGCCTTCTCTAGTCACTCGTAGGCTCAGTCACTGGTATACTTTTATTTACAAAGATATTTTGGGTTTACTACCATTTTATTTGGGCATTTTTATGGTTCGGAAGGTTGATTTGAGGCTGGTTCCCTGACCTGTCAATGTTTTTAATTAGCTGTTTTATGATTTTGCTATACTCTTGTGAATTCTATGTTGTTTTTTTACTAGATTACCTGTAGTTTGACCAGGACACTCTTGAAAAAGAGACTGTAAATCTCAATGAGCCCTTCCAGGTTTAATAAAAGTTAAATAAATGTAAAAAAAAAAAAAAAAAGACATTTACTGGATTAATTCAAATCAAGAGTATGGATATAATATAATAAATAAGAATTTGTCATCAAGTGCATGTTATAGTTGGATATGTATGGGAGATAATCCAATTATATTAAGATATTGGAGATGTGATAGAAAATATAGAATTAACTTGTAATCACATTTTTTGTCATTTATGTTCTATTCAAATTTTATGAGAAAAGCCGGCACAGACACTTCTTTGAAACACGTCTGGAAAGTTTATTGACACAATCGTCCGACTCACATTTAACAGAGCTCACAAACAGATCACTTGGAAACTAGTTTTCAAATAAAGACAGGTTTGCAAAGTATCTTAAACAATGGATGAGTCACAACATAGAACATATATTCTTCTATATCATGGAAAATAGGAGCAATCGTGGTTGACCTAGCCTATGTTACGTTTCTATGTGTAGCGTTCTGATCGACCCCTGAACTCTGACTAAATGATGGCCGAGGAGATTGCGATGTCGCGTTTGATTTTTTAGCTTGTCTTCTATTGGTCCCTAGGTTCACTAACTAGGACGGCATGAACAATCAACTCAAACAACTAAAAGACAGAAAATAAAGTATATTACCCAGGTGAAACCTGTCTAGTAATATCTGAAGAAGGTTTTATAAAATGGAGGATAGTAGAAGAAGAAAGCAAACATCCAAGTACAGTAGGATCTGAGATCAAAACACTTCAATGGAAGATAAATACAATACCGGGTCGACAAACAATCAGGAGAGAAACCAAAAATGTATTTTTTGGGTAAATTGGTATCACACCGCATCTGGTTGGTGTTATAGTTAGGGCCCTGAGTTTTCCAGGTCACTAGGTCAGGAACAATTCTGGGCCCTAGTCATAGTATCTGTGTGGAGGGCTGAACTTTAAGCCACTGAGTACTGACATGAGTCAGACCACTTCAATTAATCCTGTATGTAACTCAATAAATATGATAGGCAGCAATTTAGGTGCCTTGTTTTTTTTTGCATGCTATTTAACTTTAACGTTATTATAGGTTGTCAATGTACGGTATGCCATTTATGACATGACCGTATGTTCAATGACTATTGTTTACATTAGTGGTTGTGGGTTAAATTCCTTGGATAAAGGGCCAGTAAAAAGAAAACTGTAAAAAAAAAGGGGAAATGAAGGGGAAATGAGGGGAAATGAAGTGCGTTTAGCACAGACATTGCAAATTACGAGGTGGATTAACACATTTATTTTTTTATTGGATTTTGGATTTCGTCGGACACTTAGTATCAGCACAAACTTTACTGTGATAGAATATGCTAGAGATTGCCTATAGACTAGACCATTTAAAAAGTACAATCAGGATTCTTATAAAGTGACATTTAACATTGCCATACAACGACGGCCATTAAATGTATACTTGGTAAGAGCTATAAAAACAAACCTGGTTTGGACTCGAAAGGAGGCATAAACAACAACGTCAAAATTACAAAAAAATTCAGCGTCTGAATATTCAGGGTTTGTAAAATTATTCATCTGTGCTTGTCTTTTACCCAAAGCAACGAGGTGTTATGATTGTATACTGCAGGGAGTCCTAGGTATGGTGGAAGGTACAAGATAATATCGTTCCTGGCTTTAGGATACAGAGTAGAAGTAGAAATAGCTGATTATTTCATGGTTTCAATCAACCAGAAAACAAACATTACAATCATGACTATTAATCGAAAAAGAAAGCTGACAAAATATGTTTTTTCTCTTTCGATACTACCAACCACACCAATAAAACGATTTGCCTCATTTTAAAACATAAATTAACATTCAAAATGTGAATTAACACTTCAAGCAGTAGCATATAATATCATAAAAACACAAAGTTCTGTTTGTGAGTGTAAAGAGGATGTATACGAAACATCTGTCAGTATTTGCCCCAAACACAGAGAGCTGGCAAATACTGTCGCAGCATTACATTCCAGATTCATCTGTCGATTATCTATTAATTACACCAGGATGCAAGATAAACGTGATAAAAAACTGCCTTTTCAGCTCTCGGCAGAAAGCTATGGCCTATAGCTCCAGTACACACAAGCACGAGGGGATTTTCAATGGAATACATGACACATACTGATCATAAAGGGGAAAAGTCTTACTTTTACAAAATCACATTTTCAGGTAGTCTTGCATTGATGTCAATGGGAGACTGAGTGATAATTCGACTTAAGTATAAATTAGGATTCGCCCCAAAGTGACAAAAGTCATATGGGGTAAGTGACAGCACGTGTAACTGACTGTATATCAACTTGTAACATTGAGGAACTCCCATCTACCTCTCATAACCCTACATTAATGTATGTAACTGTGAAGGCTATTTGTTGCTGGTGGAAGCACTACCCAGATGTTAGAATAGTACCGTGATAGGGTTTAGGGTTGTGTACATCTTACTGACTGTCTGTGATGCAAATGACCTCTGACCAGTAAGTATTTTGAGTTATAAAAATAAGTCAGGGTCAACTCAGTTTTGTTTCATGTGCTTTTTATCCTCTGAGTTTCTGAAGTCCTGTTTCTGAAGCTTTTCTTCTGACACACAACATCGTATTTGGTATTTAGTAAGGGGTCTTGGTGAAAAATATGGATAGAAACAAAGCATTATTAATCACACATCCGTTGGTAACAAAGTAAATGTTCATAAATTAAGGCAGGGAGCTGTGTCGGATCGACGTCGAACGCTATTACCATGGCAACAATCACAGTGCATTGGGCTGGTGTTTGCGTAAACTGTCACCATTTTGGGGCGTTAACAGCTGGACCTGAGGAACACCCAATAAATGTACTTTCACTTCCTGCTTCCAGTCACATGATGTGGGTACAAATTCTGGGATTGGATTGGGAGCTGAGGCTGCCAGTGACATGGTTTTGATGGCTGTTTAAATGTATTGTGTAAAATAATATGTATCCTCTCCTTTCTTGATGGGGCATTTCCAAGAGCGCAGTACTGACTTCAGTGCAACATACGACACTGCAGAGCAAGCAGATAGCGAGCTAGCGCAACAGGACAGCTACCACCAATGAATGTGCTATAGAACTACCACACAAATACATTTGGTTGAGAATATATGACTTACTGTATAGGAGCAAGAGGTGATACAGCACTCCTTCACTCGTCATATACTTACGCCCCTATACTTCACAACTTTATACAACTGCAGTCATCTTCCTATTGATGAATCCTATGACTACTGCAGAAATGCATCCCTTTCCGGTCACAACCCTTGAGCAACAAATAAGTCCTCTCTTTTCCTCTGCAGTTTGCCTAAGTAACACACAGACAGAAGTTGTGTCATACTGAGACGTTATGTTAATAAAGAACTATCTGTGGACAAGGGTAGACATTTTGCCTGTTGGTTTTTTTTACAGACAAATTTGAGTCAAGTTAAGAAGCAAATGTTGGAACTTAACAGTCCTTCTCCTCTTCAACATAAATACATAATCTCAAGACCAAAAACGTTGAATTGAAACCACCTGGTTTGCTTCCATGCAAACGAGCGGCAGTCGTCTGGAGGTGGCTTAAACAACAAAATAAAAAGTACTTTCACGTCTTCTCTTTCCTCAAAGTCTGAAACTTCCTGAATCCTTGGAGAGAGCAAGAAGAATGAAAACTTGTAGTTGAGAGAGGAAGTTCTCGCCGCGGTTGCAAACCCGCCACTTCAAAAGCCGTCACACACTGCGTCAGAGGGAAAGTGGAAATGTAAGAGACCTTTGCAGTGCAGGTGTACTAACTGTTACCAGCAAACAAAAAAATGGGTATTTGAAACAAAAACCAAGATTCTTCCTCAAAATCCATCACACAAAAGTACCAGAGCGAACTGTTCATTGTCCATTTCGCTGATCTTAAAAGTTTATCAGTCTTTCCCCAAAGTCTTCCTCCTCTCCCCATTAACTTATGCCTGTGGCCCTCAGTTACGAGGCCCTTAGCTTCAAAGGCCCCCTACGTGCTACGGTAGGTCTTAATGATGTCTTTGATTTGTCTCCTGCAGATGGGGCAGCAGGCGTTGGACATCTTCTTGAGTTTGACGCCGCAGGTGTAGCAGAGACACATGTGACCGCAGGCGTATATGACCGTGTCCACGTGGTTCTCGTAGCAGATGGAACACTCATCGCCTGTCGGCCACCCGGGCCCTCTCCCGCTGCCTGATGGGAAGGTGGGCGACTTGGGGAGGCTGACGGGCGAGCTGGGGGTCGTTCCTGTTAGGGGGGAGGTAGGGACGGAGGGAGGGAAGGAGGGAGAGGGAAAAAGAGAGAGAGCATGTGTTAGGGGTGTCAGTAATCAATAGACTAATGAAAGAACTTTCTGCATGTACACTACCGGTCAAAAGTTTCAGAACATCTACTCATCTACTGGTCTTTCTTTCTTTTTACTATTTTCTACATTGTAGAATAATAATGAAGACATCACAACTATGAAATAACACATATGGAATCATGTAGTATCCAAAAAAAGTGTTAAACAAATCAAAATATATTTTATATTTGAGATTCTTCAAATAGCCACGCTTTGCCTTGGTGACAGCTTTGCACACTCTTGGCATTCTCTCAACCAGGAGTTCCCACATATGCTGAGCACTTTTGGCTGCTTTTCCCTCACTCTGCGGTCCGACTCATCCCAAACCATCTCAATTGGGTTGAGGTCGGGGGATTGTGGAGGTCAGGTCATCTGATGCAGCACTCCATCACTCTCCTTCTTGGTAAAATAGCCCTTACACAGCCTGGAGGTGTGTTGGGTCATTGTTCTGTTGAAAAACGAACTATAGTCCCAGTAAGCCCGGGCGGCAGGTAGCCTAGTGATTAGAGTGTTGGGCCAGTAACCAAAAGTTTGCTAGATCAAATTCCTGAGCTGACAATGTAAAAATCTGTCATTCTGCCCCTGAACAAGGCAGTAAACCCATTGTTCCTAGGCCGTCATTGTAAATAAGAATTTGTTCTTAACTGACTTGCCTAGTTAAATAAAGGAAAAGCCACATGGGATGGAGTATTGCTGTGGTAGCCATGCTGGGTGTGTGCTTTAATTCTAAATAAATCATAGACAGTGTCACCAGCAAAGCACCCCCACACCATAAGACCTCCTCCTCCATGCTTTACGGTTGGAAATACACATATGGAGATCATCCATTCACTCACAAAAACACGGCTGTTGGAACCAAAATCTTACATTTGGACTCCAGACCAAAGGACAGATTTCCACCGATGTAATGTCCATTGCTTGTGTTTCTTGGCCCAAGCAAGTCTCTTGTTCTTATTGGTGTCCTTTAGTAGTAGTTTCGTTGCAGCAATTCGACCAAGAAGGCCTGATTCATACAATCTCCTCTGAACAGTTTATGTTGAGATGTGTCTGTTATTTGAAGTCTGTGAAGCATTTCTTTGTCTGCAATTTCGGAGGCTGGTATAACTCTAATGAACTTATCCTCTGCAGCAAAGGTAACTCTGGGTCTTCCATTCCTGTGGCAGTCCTCATGAGAGCCAGTTTCATCATAGCGCTTGATGGTTTTTGCGACTGCCCTTGAAGAAACTATGTTCAAAGTTCATGAAAT
This sequence comes from Oncorhynchus clarkii lewisi, assembly GCF_045791955.1. Taxonomy (NCBI): domain Eukaryota; kingdom Metazoa; phylum Chordata; class Actinopteri; order Salmoniformes; family Salmonidae; genus Oncorhynchus; species Oncorhynchus clarkii. Next base: position 14,077,961 of record NC_092163.1, read on the forward strand.
GTTCCGTATTGACTGACGTTCATGTCTTAAAGTAATAATGGGCTGTCGATTCTCTTTGCTTATTTGAGCTGTTCTTGCCATAATATGGACTTGGTCTTTTGCCAAATAGGGCTATCTTCTGTATACCACCCCTACCTTGTCACAACACAACTGATTGGCTCAAACACATTAAGAAGGAAAGACATTCCACAAATTCACTTTGAAGAAGGCACACCTGTTAATTGAATGCATTCCAAGTGACTACCTCATGAAGCTGATTGAGAGAATGCCAAGAGTGTGCAAAGCTGTCACCAAGGCAAAGGGTGGATATTTGAAGAATCTCAAAAATAAAATATGTTTTTATTTGTTAAAACACATTTTGGTTACTACATGATTCCATATGTGGTATTTCATAGTTTCGATATCTTCATTATTATTCTACAATGTAGAAAAGAGTAAAAAGGAAGAAAAACCCTTGAATGAGTAGGTGTTCTAAAGCTTTTTACCGGTAGTGTATGAACTGATGTAATATATCTAATCTACAGTGTTGATCAATACATTCCTTACAATAAATACAGTACAAACCCATTTTACCACTGTTGTTCTACTATGAAGGCAGCCTCACATTACCTAACTACAACAGTAGACGAGACATTGTGTCCTCCCGCTGCACAGCACGAGAAGCAATCTACTGAACAGACTCACCACCCAGGACATCTGCTACCTAGTGTCCCCCTCTCCTCTCTTAACCCCCTGCAGTGGGTTTGATAGTTTGATTAATAGAGTGGCTCTGAAAGGTACAGACCTCCCGCAGAGCCACCACAGTAGGCCGCGGAGCTGGGGCCTCCCAGGCCTCCGTTAGGGACAGGGTCGGAGCTTCCACTACCCAGGGCCAGGGCTAGGGCGCTGGGGGTGTGGGGGGAGGAGGAGGGAGAGCTGGGGATGGAGGGAGCCCGCGCCGGCTGGTCCCCGAGATGTGTGGAACCTGGAGCCAGAGAACAGACAGAGAGAAAAGAGATTGTTATGAAAGCATTTAGAGTTCAAATAGAGCCACCTCAACTATAGCCACCTCAACTATAGCCACCTCAACTATAGCCACCTCAACTATAGCCACCTCAACTATAGCCACCTCAACTATAGCCAACCTCAACTATAGCCTCCTCAAATAGAGCCACCTCAAATAGAGCCACCTCAACTATAGCCACCTCAACTATAGCCAACCTCAACTATAGCCTCCTCAAATAGAGCCACCTCAAATAGAGCCACCTCAACTATAGCCACCTCAACTATAGCCACCTCAACTATAGCCAACCTCAACTATAGCCTCCTCAAATAGAGCCACCTCAAATAGAGCCACCTCAACTATAGCCACCTCAACTATAGCCACCTCAACTATAGCCACCTCAAATAGAGCCACCTCAACTATAGCCACCTCAACTATAGCCACCTCAAATATAGCCACCTCAACTATAGCCACCTCAACTATAGCCCCCTCAACTATAGCCACCTCAACTATAGCCACCTCAACTATAACCACCTCAACTATAGGCACCTTAACTATAGCCACCTCAAATAGAGCCACCTCAAATAGAGCCACCTCAACTATAGCCTCCTCAAATAGAGCCACCTCAACTATAGCCACCTCAACTATAGCCACCTAAAATATAGCCACCTCAAATATAGCCACCTCAACTATAGCCACCTCAAATATAGGTACCTCAAATATTAGACACCTCAACTATAGCCACCTCAAATATAGGCACCTCAACTAATAGCCACCTCAAATATAGGCACCTTTAGTACTGTAAGTGGACTATTCAGTAGGTTCTACATTGAAGAATGATCCTATATCATAAAGAACCGAGAGAAAGAAAGATTATTATTACTATTTTGATGTATTTATTTGATTTTTATTAATTTTAAAAAATATAAATAAAATAAATACATCAAAATAGTAATACTAATCTTTCTTTCTCTATATAATATTTATCTCATATATATATATATATATATATATATATATATATTCCCCCGTTCTTAATCACCCTTACAATACTTTTTTATTTACTTTATTGTTATTGTTGGTGTCATTTTCTCAACTGGTTTAAGCAACAGTGGCCTTGTTCATTCATGCTAATAAAGCTTATTTGAATCTGAAAGAAGAGTTGGTATGTTATGAAGACATAGGCCTACAAAGATCAGAGGGGTTTTTCTCTAAGTGTGCTATACAGTTACTATACAGTACATTTGTAGACAGATGAATGATTACTATTACTAGTCTGTTCAACCTCTCTTTAGTATCGTCTGAGATTCCTAAAGATTGGAAAGTGGCCGTGGTCATCCCCCTCTTCAAAGGGGGAGACACTCTAGATCCAAACTGTTACAGACCTATATCCATCCTGCCCTGCTTTTCTAAGTCTTCGAAAGCCAAGTGAACAAACAGATCATCGGCCATCTCGAATCCCACTGTACCTTCTCCGCTATGCAATCCGGTTTCCAAGCTGGTCACGGGTGCACCTCAGCCACGCTCAAGGTCCAAAACGATATCATAAATACCAGTCTAAAAAACAGTCTTCATTGACCTGGCCAAGGCTTTCGACTCTGTCAATCACTGTATACTTATCGGCAGACTCAACAGCTTTGGTTTCTCTAATGACTGCCTCGCTTGGTTCACTAACTACTTTTCAGATAGAGTTCAGTGTGTCAAATCGGAGGGCCTGTTGTCCGGACCTCTGGCAGTCTCTATGGGGGTGACACAGGGTTCAAATCTTGGGCTGACTCTTTTCTCTGTATATATCAATGATGTCGCTCTTGCTGCGGATGATTCTTTGATCCACCTCTATGCAGACGACACCATTCTGTATACGTCTGGCCTTTCTTTGGACACTGTGTTAACAAACATCCAAACGAGCTTCAATGCAATACAACACTCCTTCTGTGTCCTCCAACTGCTCTTAAATGCAAGTAAAACTAAATGCATGCTCTTCAACCGATCACTGCCCGCACCTGCCCGCCCGTCCAGCATCACTACTCTGGACTTAGCATCACTACTCTGACAAAGAATATGTGGACAACTACAAATACCTAGGTGTCTGGCTAGACTGTAAACTCTCCTTCCAGACTCACATTAAGCATCTCCAATTCAAAGTTAAATCTAGAATCGGCTTCCTATTTTGCAACAACGCCTCCTTCACTTATGGTGCCAAAAATACCCTCGTAAAACTGACTATCCTGCCGATCCTTGACTTTGGCGATGTCATTTACAAAATAGCCTCACATAGTCCATCACAGTGCCATCTGTTTGTCACCAAAGCCCCATATACTACCCACCATTGCGACCTGTATGCTCTCCTTCGCTGGTCCTCGCTACATATTCGTCGCCAAACCCACTGGCTCCAGGTCATCTATAAGTCTTTGCTATGTAAAGCTCCGCCTTATCTCAGCTCACTGGTCACCATAGCAACACCCACCCGTAGCACACGCTCCAGCAGGTATCTTTCACTGGTCATCCCCAAAGCCAACACCCTCTTTGGCCACCTTTCCTTCCAGTTCTCGGCTGCCAATGACTGGAACGAATTGCAAAAATCACTGAAGTTGGAGACTTATATCTCCCTTACTAACTTCAAGCATCGGCTGTCAGAGCAGCTTACCGATCGCTGCAGCTGTACACAGTCCATCTGTTAATAGCCAATCCAACCATCTACCTACCTCATCCCCATATTGTTTTTATTTACTTTTCTGCTCTTTTGCACCGCAGTATTTCTACTTGCACATTCATCATCTGCACATCTATCACTCCAGTGTTAATTGCTAAATTGTAATTACTTCGCTACTATGGCTTATTTATTGCCTTACCTCCTTACTTCATTTGCACACACTGTGTACAGACTTTCTTTCTTTTTGACTGTACTTTGTTTATTCCATGTGTAACTCTGTGTTGTTGTTTTTGTTGCACTGCTTTGCTTTACCTTGGCCAGGTCGCAGTTGTAAATGAGAACTTGTTCTCAACTGGCCTACCTGGTTAAATAAAGGTGAAATAATAAAAAATAAAAAAAATAGATCTTATGATCCTATTGAAGTGAATGGCTTTTCAATCACTTTTGGGGATTTCTAGCGTGAAGTTTAGGGAGATATGTTGGGGGTTTGTCACGTTCCACTCTTTTTTTTTTACATCCCCTGTTTCTGTGGTGAAGGCAGGGAAACAAAATTCAGAGTCCACGTTTAAGAAGCACATATATGGATGCCAGTGATGCCTAAGGTGAGGGGTCATGTTTCAGAGACCCCAGTGTGATTAACATGACATAATGGGTTCCAAAGTCACGGACATGGACACATTACCGAAAGTCGGAATGCGACCCTGGCTGCCTCAGACATACAGTACATGCCTGTACATCGATGAAGAGGATACGTCAGACATACAGTACATGCCTGTACATCGATGAAGAGGATACGTCAGACATACAGTACATGCCTGTACATCGATGAAGAGGATACGTCAGACATACAGTACATGCCTGTACATCGATGAAAGAGGATACGTCAGAAAAAGATGTTTGAAGTATCTAAGGACCAAGTGGTTCCTTAACATTGGTTGACGGTTGGTTAGTTAAATGGTTGATAGTGATTGAGTAGTAATAATTTATATAGACTGAGCAAGATTGAGTGTCACTGTTGATTTTATAAAGGGGGGATCACCTAATCATAAGTGATACTACACCAAAAACAAAGGTCATTTTTTTCTAGACTGTATTTGTGGAGGTAGACATGTTGAATGCATCCAGGCATTGTTAGTCTAGCGCTGACCCGCAGTAGTTGTAATATGAGGCCAATTGTTTTATTTTTGGTTTAAGTAGGCACTAACAGAATTACTATTTAATGTTCAGTAAATTACTACGAAAATTGTCTGTCTTGTTGAGTGTATGTGGCTATCGTCACCATTTCGCCCTAAAGCCACAACCTCCAAAAATAGGGACATCATCAGCAACAACAGAGACAAACAAGCCACAATGAACTACATTGAACCCGTGAACATTTCAATAACATGTTACTTTAAGACACGAGGGATGAGAGGAGGAATAGTTCATCAAAGCCTATGGGGACTGTGGTAACTGGGAAGGAGCTCCATGGTCTTTCTCAGCGCGCTATGTCTGTTTTTCTGGATGGCATGACGGAAGAATGTGAAAAATGAGTCGTCTGGTGTGTGGCCCGTGGTCCATCATTAAGACTGCCGTCAGCTGACAACATGGCGACCGGCCACCGTTTCTGGCATCTCTCTGGGAGCGATTGATCTATGGCCAGGTCCAAAATGGCTGCCCAGTTGCGGTCTTTCTATGCTCACGAACACTGGAGAGGCTGTCGACTAGGCCAGTGGTTCCCAAACCTTTTCGCTTACTGTACCACCAACTCAATTTACCCACTTGTGCATTTTATCAGTCGGCCGATGGTCTCATGAGTCTTCTCAAGTACACCCTGTGGTCCTAGTACCCCTGGTTGGGAACCACTGGACTAGGTGGCCATTTTGGTTCTGCGACAATGCTAACATAATGCATTAGGACCCATGTTGGCAGTAATACTGATCTCTGTTACCTGATGACTGACTGACATGGTGCATTACATCATGTGTTAGCCTGTACTGCACAAGTCTTTTGGAGGTTTTCTAAATGGGGCTGTATATGCTGGTGTAGTTGAAGAGGAGGGCTAAGACCTGGGCTGTTTGTTTGTGTAGAGGGTTGCTCTGGTGCCCCTAGGCTCTTGGTGGCCCAGTGTGTGTGTGTATGTCTAAGTGTGTGTGTGTGTGTGTGTGTGTGTGTGTGTGTGTGTGTGTGTGTGTGTGTGTGTGTGTGTGTGTGTGTGTGTGTGTGTGTGTGTGTGTGTGCTGTGTGTTTTTAGATGGTCATTTGTAGAATGTCTATGTATAACGCACACTCCCATAACTATACTTAGTTCGTATGGACACACCCTTATCCTCCTTATAAACTACCACTACATCTACTATTCAGAGTCCCCCTATGATCACATTACTACTACACTGACAGGTCCCCCTATGGACTCTAACCCAGAGGTGTGGTGGTGGTGCCGATCCGCTCTCTGTCCTCCATCTCTCCCATTGTAATCCCCTATCTGGCTTGTCCTCAGCAGCTGACCTATGTTCAGTGGAGCCCAGCCCCGATCCTCCTGTTCACTCCCAGATTAACTTAGAGAGGGACTGTGGACAGCTGTGGCAGCTCACTCCCCCTGTCTCCCAAATGGCACCCTGTTCCCTATGTGGTGCACTACTTTTGACTGCACTACTTTTGACCAGAGCTCTATGAGCCCTAGTAAAAAGTAGTGCACTATATAGGGAATAGGGTGCCATTTGGGACACAGATGTTTATTAAGAAGAGTATGTTTGTCCAGATCCTCTAAAGCAGTCTGCTATGGGAGGATTCTGAGGAATGTGGGCTATGTGACACTGAGACAGGCCTACTTTGACTCAACAACACTGGGTCACACTGTCGCAGCACCTCGATGGGGTTGTGGCTTCAAAATGGCCGCTTGGCCCTACAGTCATGGTTGTGACTGAGGATGACCTTTGTGGACCTTAGGTCATCATAGGTCTCTACATCTTAAAAGAGGAGCGTGGGATTTCCTTCTAGGGATCTGTTCAGTGGTAGACTGATGAATAGGAGGACAGGAAGATGGGAGGAGGAAAAGAGGAGACTGGGGTTGTAAAGTGGTTGCTTATCTTTCTACATCCATTGAGCTTTCTGAAACACGATATCCAAAGAAACTTTAAGAGCTTTGAAAGGTTTGGCGACCGTATATGGGTGGTCTTTAAGTTTGTTGTCAACACCATTTTCTACATTTAGGCTCTCAATGGTAATTTGTCAAATCTATATATAGGATAGTAGATACTGTATATATAGTTAAAGCTGCAATATGTCACTTTTTGGTTGACCTGACTAAATTCACATAGAAATGTGAGTTATAGATCTGTCATTCTGTTTGAAAACAAGTCTAAGAAGTGGTTGATGTGCGATATTTCTATGCTTCCTGTGCTTTGTTTCGTTTTTTTTGCGTCTATTACTCACACCAGTTTCAATCAGCTGAAAACACAATATTTGTGGTTATGGAAACAATATTTCACAGCGGTTTAAATGGTACAATGATTCTCTACACTATACATACTTGCAGGCGCGTGTAGAGTGTGTGTGAGAGACAGGATATTATCTGGCCCGAAATGAAGGGAGTGGTTTTATCAGTGCTCTGGTGCTGGAAATGTTTTGCAACATCCAGGTGTTTATAGCCCTGACATCGTAACATCCCTTCTATCAGATGTTAGTATCTTTGTAGGGGTGTGTGTATGTGTGTGTATGTGTATGTGTACACTGAGTGTACAAAACATTAAGGCCCCTTTCATAATATTGAGTTGCACCCCCCTTTGCCCTCAGAACAGCCTCAATTTGCTGGAGCATGGACTCTACAAGGTGTCGAAAGCGTTCCACAGGGATGCTGGCCCATGTTAACTCCAGTGCTTCCCACAGTTGTGTCACGTTGGCTGGATGTCCTTTGGTTGACCATTCTTGATACACACGGGAAACTGTTGAGCGTGAAAACCCCAGCAACGTTGCAGTTCTTGACACAAACCGGTGCGCTTGGCACCTACTACCATACCATACCATTCAAAGGAACTTACATTTTCTGTCTTGCCCAGTCACCCTACATACACAATCACATACACAATCCATGTCTGAATTGTCTCAAGGCTTGAAAAATATGATGTAACCTGTCTCCTCCACTTCCTCTACACTGATTGAAGTGGATTTAACAAGTGACATCAATAAGGGATCATAGCCTTCACCTGGATTAACCTGGTCAGTCTATGTCATGTAAAGTGTGTGTGTGTGTGTGTGTGTAAGTAACTGCTAGGGAAGAGTGAGAGAAGAGTGAGAGAAGGTGAGAGAGAGGGAGAGGGGGAGAGGGAGAGAGGGAGAGAGAGGAAGAGGGAGCGAGAGAGCGATGGCAGGAAAGGTGAATAAACGGCCAACCATGTCAGACCCAAGGATGTTTCAATGTTTCAGTCTGAAGGAGGGAGAAAAGAACGAGGGAGATAGAAAGAAAGAACGAAAGAAAGAATTACAGTGGCTGGAGTAGCTGTGGGTGGCGGGCGAGACTGTTCACTTGAGCGTGAACGAGCTGACATTCTAATGGAATCTATAATGTATGGGGAGAGGGTCAGAGTAATAGTGTCCTATTTCTCTACTGCTGTTCTCTCCCTCCCTCCAACACTATCACACCATCATCCTCCCCATTTACAGATATAGGATGTTCATTTGATCACTCCGTTGCTGGACAACTTTCCTGCTATGCAGGACATTTAAAACGTGTCGTGTTGATTATAAGCCACGTTGATTATAATCCACATTTGTTCATGTGTTCATTCATTTGTTTATCCATTCATTCATGTATTCATTACTCTTAATCATTCATTAATTAACTGCTCAATAATGAATTAATGCATTCACGTGTTCATTCATTGTCTCTGAATATCCAATTGTTGCTTCTTAGTGAGCATGCTAGCTAGGAGTCCTAATCTTGACCTTCAGTGTTCACTCACCCTACCAAGGGCACTCCCCCACTAGGGGAGCTCAGGAATTAGTGGACCTCATGTCAGTGCACAACACACACAGCTTAAGCCAGCTTAAAGGAGCACTCCCAAATGTATACGCTGCCCCACGGGACACATTCAGGTAAACCTGAAAGCCTATAAAACAAATTTAGACCTGCCATCACATAAACAGACAAGACACTTCCTAACGTTGAAGAATTGGAACATAAAGGTGATTTACTATCTATCACGGTTAGAAGGAATTCCTAGATTTGTCTGATGAACGATTGTAGTGCCTAGAGCAGCCGTTTCATGTTGCCGTAAACTCCTCGTAAGGTGATCCGTGCCTCAAGAAACTCAGCAGTATTCAGGCAGTTCTGTTGTCTGATAACAGACGACCTGGCAACAGTGCTTAGCAACAAGAGAAGTTCCTTGAACTCCTTGCAAAAACCTGAAAAAGTACCCGTAGTGCTCTAGCTAAACGTTTTTAAAAGCACAGGTAATGTACTAGTAACAACAGACATTCAGAACAAACCACAACACCATAACACCATCTCCCTGTGCAGCTAACGAGTTCCTAGTAAAAAATGCATGGTGAAAAGACCCCATAGGTGTGCATTTCCTGTGCAGTTTTCATGTAGGCCCATAGTATTGACTGTTGGCTTAGTGCCACTGCAGTTGTCGTATCTATCAATACCCCAGAGCCACACTCCAGCCTCAGACAGTGTGTAGTGTGCGCTGCAGCCCTAAGTGTAATGTATTGATGTGGCTTTCATTGATCGCGCTGTCAGCCACCTCCCTGTGTGTCTCCAGAGTGCCTAATGGAGCAGACCAGATCCAAAAATGGCGGCTGTGTAATGTAATATAATGAGAACAGTGCTAACAGGGCGGCATGAGGGCATGTCGATGCCTTGCTAACTGCTGTGACCTCCATGGCTGCATGGAGAAAAAGCATGTTAGTATGAGGGCAATTTACAGGTGAGCAAACAAGCAGCACTTAATGAAAATACCATGTCCGCATTATATATCAGCACAGTAAGGTGTAGTTTATTTAACTCTCTCTCTCTCCCTCTCCCTCTCCCTCCCTCCCTCCCTCCCTTACCTCACTGAGAGGGATATATTTAGCCGGCGCTTGATTCGTCCTAAGAAGCAAAACAATGATGACACGTTGATGAGGTTGTGCCTGATTTGGTTGTGTGGCTTCGTAATTGGACTGTTAAAATAAGACAGGCCTTCAACCTTACCTGTCTTTCTACATGATACACCTAACAAAGATGTGTCATTTAAACATTTCCGCTTGTCCAATCTCCGAAACGCTCTGCCAAATTTGAATTAGCATTTAATTATGGCTCAATACAAAAAGCCATTATGTCATAGAAGGATATAGGAGTGAACATTCGCTGTTTTTTCGTTTTGACCGTTTGTCTGCCCTTTTCACAGACTATGTAAAGAGGGACCTTGTGCACCAGTTGGCTTGATAGGGGGCCTACAGATGTAGGATCTACATTTGATCACCCTGTTGCAGGAGGTTTGAGTTTTAAAAAGGTTTCTGAAGTTTGTCATTTCCACTTTGAAATTTCACACCAGATTTTCTCTGTAGTATAACCCACATAATAATTCACATTTCCTGTTGCTGCAGGATTATTTTCCTGCGTAGCAAACTGGCTCAAATTAAGATCCTACATCTGTAAGTCAATAAGTATAAAGAGCTCAGCAATTCACCTCTCAAAACAGTCTAAAAGCACAGTTGTAGCTACTTTAGGCACACCTGCCTGCCATGGCAGAAATACATTATGTTTGGCATATTGCAAATGAAGCGGACGGCCTCCCGCCCACCCACTCATCTTTCCCACTTCATGTTCATTATCTGTATTTAGAGTGTGTAATCAAGCATGGGGGCTCTCGGCATACTGCTCTGACATGTTTCCCCCGCTGTGAGTGGGTCGCAAGCACATACACACACATGCAAACACACACACACATACACACCATACAGACAGGAGAAGACGTGTTGGGGCCGCTAGGTTGCAGGGTCTGGCTCCCACACTCCTCCTTTCACTTGTTCCCTCTCTTCCTGTTATTATCGTGGCAGGTCGTGAGACAGCGTCTACTTTGCTCTCCATTAATACCTCTGGAAGTGCACGGAAAGGCTCTGGAGCAACGAACCGCCCTTGCTGTCTCTGCCTGGCCGGTTCCCCTCTTTCCACTGGGATTCTCTGCCTCTAACCCTATTACAGGGGCTGAGTCACTGGCTTACTGGGGCTCTCTCATGCCGTCCCTGGAGGGGGTGCGTCACCTGAGTGGGTTGAGTCACTGATGTGGTCATCCTGTCTGGGTTGGCGCCCCCCCCCCCCCCCCCCCCCCATGGGTTGTGCCGTGGCGGAGGTCTTTGTGGGCTATACTCAGCCTTGTCTCAGGATGGTAAGTTGGTAGTTGAAGATATCCCTCTAGTGGTGTGGGGGCTGTGCTTTGGCAAAGTGGGTGGGGTTATATCCTTCCTGTTTGGCCCTGTCCGGGGGTGTCCTCGGAGTGGGCCACAGTGTCTCCTGACCCCTCCTGTCTCAGCCTCCAGTATTTATGCTGCAGTAGTAGTTTATGTGTCGGGGGGCTAGGGTCAGTTTGTTATATCTGGAGTACTTCTCCTGTCCTATTCGGTGTCCTGTGTGAATCTAGGTGTGCGTTCTCTAATTCTCTCCTTCTCTCTTTCTCTCTCTCGGAGGACCTGAGCCCTAGGACCATGCCCCAGGACTACCTGACATGATGACTCCTTGCTGTCCCCAGTCCACCTGGCTGTGCTGCTGCTCCAGTTTCAACTGTTCTGCCTTAATATTATTTGACCATGCTGGTCATCTATGAACATTTGAACATCTTGGCCATGTTCTGTTATAATCTCCACCCGGCACAGCCAGAAGAGGACTGGCCACCCCACATAGCCTGGTTCCTCTCTAGGTTTCTTCCTAGGTTTTGGCCTTTCTAGGGAGTTTTTCCTAGCCACCGTGCTTCTACACCTGCATTGCTTGCTGTTTGGGGTTTTAGGCTGGGTTTCTGTACAGCACTTTGAGATATCAGCTGATGTACGAAGGGCTATATAAATACATTTGATTTGATTTGATTTGATGTCAGATTCCATCTTCCTAGGGCCTGTAGTACTGTAGACACTGTAGCATTTAAGGCCAGTACCTGACCATGTGACCCGATCAGGAAAAGTCCCCTGGCCGCTACAATCCATAGCTAGGGCCTGGAGTTTTCCCTAGTCAGGTAACATAAATAGGAAAAACTCCTGGCCCCACATAGAGCATACAAGTAATAGTAGAGAGAAGTACTCTAAGTACATGTAACTGCCAAATTAAAGGAAACACTAACCTAACTTGTCTTAATAGGCCGTTGGGCCACCACACGTGTTTCCTTTATTTTGGCAGTTACCTGTATAACATAACAGTCATACTGACTTACCCAGTATCCTGAGTTGAGTGACGGCTCCATGCAGACCGAAGAACATCCACAGGGGCCGGGAGTTGTCCACACACACTTGCATCCCCGCATTGGTGCCATTGTGGCTCAAGATCACCTCCCCTTCCTGGTTGACCAGGAAGCCCAGTATATCACTGCTCTGGAGGAGCGTGGGCACTCGGCATACAGCCCAGAATTCCTTGCGGTCGACTAAGGCCTCCGGGTTGTAGGGCAGGTCGCTAGGGCGCAGCACGGCGGGGTCGCATGATGTCACACCATAGGACAGCGATCCCGACCTAGCTGGGCTCGACTTGGTCACCTTGATAAACACGGTCTCGCCGGTATGCAGTGGCCGGTCAGTAAAGACAAGCGTTCGCTCCTCTCTGGCGTGCTCGGATCTCGCCACTGTCTGCTCGTCGAGCGTCTTGATGTGGGCACCGCGGAGGGCGTGGAAATGGAGGTCGCTTTCGAGGGAGTGTGGGAGGACAGAGGACTGCTGGGTGTTGAGGGAGTTCTGGGGGATGGGGCAGGAGGCGGAGGGAGGGGCCAGGTGGAGATGGGCGTGGTTATGTGGGTGGGCTGGGCCAGAGCCGTCCACTTCCTGCAGGTTGAGGTCACAGAGGCTGACAGAGAGGCGGGATTCATCTGCCTCGCGGCGGAGAGAGGAGGAGCGTACGGTGGTGAAGGAGCGGGGACGGAGGAAGTCGGGAGGGACCATCTCACTCTCTGGAAGAAAAGAAGAAGGGAGAGAGAGAGGGAGAGCGAGGGAGAGAGAGAGAGAGAGAGAGAGAGAGAAAGGCAATTTTAGTTTCTATAATCATTGTATATTGTGCTGAAATATAAAGAGAAAGAGAGACCATTATATCTGAGAAAGAGACAAAGAGAGATAAAATGAGGGAGAGTCAACTAATAATAATACTGTAATGTTGTTGTGTTGTCATTTGTTAGTGTTCGAATTATTTGACAGTTTATACAGCCGTTTCTGTCGCAATGTATTGTTTTGCCAACCTTGGAATATTCCTTGAATTGAAAAGAGAGAGAAACAGAGAGGAACAGAGAGAGAAAATAAAAGGAAGAGAGACACAAGCCAAGCACGAAATAAAAGGCCTAAATTGGCGGATGTTATTAACTAGTACAAGATGTAGGATATAGCTAATTAGCTGGTACAGCAGCAGAGGAATGTGTCATTTCGCTTGTTTAAAGCTAAATTAAATTTCAAAAATTACAGATTTGGTTGAGTGCTTTAATATCAGTAGGGAGCAGAATCAGCTCCTTTCACACGAGGAGGACAAAGTGCTTAATTAACCAGCCTTGGATGATACTATTAAAGAAATGTGTGTTTGTGAGACAGTGTGTGTGTGTGTGTGTGTGTGTGTGTGTGTGTGTGTTAAGCTCCCTCCTTCTGCATTTCCAGCAGGGTATAGTACAGTATCATCCTTCTACAGTGAGCCATTTATATCTGCCAACACATGTCCCCCTTCGCACAGTAGGGCAGGTAGTAGTAACACACACACACACACACACACACACACACACACACACACACACACACACACACACACACACACACACACACACACACACACACACACACACACACACACACACACACAGACACACACACACACAGAGAGAGAGAGAGAATGCCCTGCTTATAGTCTCCCCCCTCCCCACTCAACCCTGCTGGGCAGCTGCCTGCCTGAAAATAAGGTCTCTAAATGTGCAACCCCCCCCCCCCCCCCCCACACACTCCCCATCAGCCCAGCACTGGGAGAATTAGCCCTGGGGTGTTTTCAATAGGAGCGGAACAGAACCAAAATGGAAGCAAACGTAACAAAACGGGGAGGCACCTACAGTACCTGAATTTCTCCAATAGAAACTCTCATTTTCGTTGCGACTAATGATCTCAGGCAGAGAGAGAAAAAGTAGGGAGAGAGGGAGGAGGGAGAGGGGAAGGGAGGGACAAAGAAGAGGGACTGTCATTGCTCAGAGGGTTGTAAGTGGATAAGGAAAATGAGTGACGAGACTGACCACCTTTGTTGATGGACAGAGAGAGAGATTGGGGAGATGGATAGCAAGGTAAGTGGGGGAGGGCAAGAGAAAGAAAATGACATTGTTGACCACCTCCTCGGAGAGGGCAGAAGATAGGGAGAGAGCCCATCACTCAGAGAGAGAGAGAACGAGACAGAGAGAAAGCGGGACCACCGGAAAATGACAGCGAGTGACCCCCTGTTTTGAGATAGGACACCCCATCATTTCAGAGCGAGGGAGCGACAGACTGACAGAAAGAGAGGGAGAGAGAGAGGGAGAGAGAGAGAGAGAGAGAAAGAGAGGATAAAAGCCAGCATCTACCAGTCCTCCCGGGAGAGGTCTAGTCTGCAGCCAGGCCCATTTCACCCCCTGCTCCCTCTGAGGCCTGTCCCAGAAAGCCTTTTAGAGGCCAGGGCCAACTCTGGACATAGATAAACCTCTTACCCCCTTAATTACTACTCTCATGAGGCCTGCCAGACAGCCGGCCTGAGCGTGTGTGTGTGTTTGTCTGCTAATAACAGCAGTGAAACCACAGAAAGCTAAACTCTCTTAGCCTGTCCAATCTGAATGGGCTGAAAGGGACCCTGGCCAGAGTGGGATTATCTTCCACTCGGAAAGCATTCAAATTTATTTTGTCCTAATATGGACACCGTACAAATGTTAATGGCTGGCAAGGCAATGTAGGGCATTTGAATGTGTGCCAGAAAAGACTCTGCTGTCCATTTGTGAGCTATTTGGAATTTTGGTGTACATTCCTTGTACACTTCAGTGTGATGTACGGTATGACATTTAAATGTGTTAACAACGGCCAGAGAACCTATGCTGTCTAATGCGGTGAGGAGATTCTAATTGAGAACCGGTTGCGACCTGTCAGGCTGACCAAGCCGGCGAGATTATCAGCCTTTCGTCTTTCTTGTTGTTCACTAAGAAGATTATGTCCAGATTGTACAGGGAAAAAAGCGAGGTTTCTGTTTTTGTGCTGGCTGCAATAAATGTTAGAGTCAAACCAGGATCCAGGAACCAGCTCCAACTCTTACCCAATACCAGATCATTCAATCAAACTTCACTAAATAATTTCAAAGAGGCACCGTAAGGGAATATTTCTGTGGTCGACTAAAAGGCAACAACTGACGTCCTATACTAATTTTACATCTGAGTTATTTAGCATGAGCTCTTATCCAGAGTGACGTAGAGTAGTATACATACATTTTCACACTTCCTCCCAGTGGGAATCGAACCGACAACGCTGCTGTTGCAAGCGCCACACTCTACCAACTGAGCCACACTTGCTGCCGTTACATACTATACTGTCTGTGACTGACAGAGGACATCATTAGGGTTATAGGTGCTCATTTAGTCTATCAAAAGACCAGAGGACAAAGACACCTTACAGTGTGTGATCCTCCGTTTGGCAGTGCTGATTCAACGTAGCTCATCCTCCAACTGCCATTCCTTTGATCAGTTCCCGCCTTTAAATCCAAGATGGCAGCTCAGTTTGCCTCAAAGTCATGTCAAGTGTCAATTAGCATTAGCGGCTAATGCACAGACGGCTCTGGAAACTGACGGTATTAATGTATCCCGAGACTACGGGACTTTAATTGTTCTATTTGATCTTTGTTGGGAGTACAACATGTATGGAACAGTGCCTTGAAAAAGCGTGCATTCGTCTCAGTGACTGCTAATCGACTGTTAAACTAACAGCCCAAAAAGCACGCAGTGCAGTTAGCAATGTTAGCGCCCGAGGCTAGCAGAGAGAGAGAGATGACTACCGCTAGCTCTTTATTTAATCTGATGCTTCCCACTTCCTCTGTCCTCTCCTACTGTAGCGTCCAATAGGCACTTAGTGGATGCCGCAGACCGGCTATGTAAATGAATACAATTATCAAAATCTATTTCTATTTCTTTAAACTTTTCATTTCCCAAACAGTTGAATGCAGAGGGGCTACCTTCAATGAAGTATTTCCTAACGAGGCAAGGAGACAAATCGTAGCACTTTGCAACATACTTAAGCCAAATGATTGGGGAAGGTAAGGGATTCTCCCTTGGCGGTGGGAGTACTTGTGTGTGATCGCATGTGCGTAGTTTAGGCATACTAACTTCTAACATCCCCAATACCAGCCCTGATTCCAATGCTGGACGAACTCTCACTCTCTAGACCAGGGATGGGCAACTGGGTCCCGCGGACCAAAAATAAAGAAATATACAGTACAAAGTCAAAAGTTTGGACACACCTGCTGATTCAAGGGTTTCTTTATTTTTACTATTTTATACATTGTAGAATAATAGTGAAGACATCACAACTGTGAAACAACACATATGGAATCATGTAGTAACCAAAAATATTATCAAAGTAGCCACCCTTTGCCTTGATGAAAGCATTGCACACTTGTGGCATTCTCTCAACCAGTTTCATGAGGTAGAATGGAATGCACTATATCATTGTGTTTACTTGATAGCCAACTACACAAATAGCTAGCTAGAACAAAGTGTTAATAAGATAAAAATTAATTTAAAAGATTTAAAAGCAATACAAAATATACTTCATCCAAAATAACAATCCCAAACAGATATGAGACAACTAAGGACTGACCTCAGACAATGTTTTTGGTATTTTTTTTGGAATGCATTTCAATTAACAGGTGTGCCTTGTTAAAAGTTAATTTGTGGAATTTCTATCCTTATTAATGTGTTTGAGCCAATCAGTTGTGTTGTGACAAGGTAGGGTTGGCATACAGAAGATAGACCTATTTGATAAAAGACCAAGTCCATATTATGTCAAGAACAGTTCAAATAAGCAAAGAGAAACGACACTCCTACCTACAGTATCTCTCCGAGACTCAGGCCTCCTTTTTGTCCCTAGAATTTCTAGCAAATAGCTGGAAGCAGCGCTTTCTCCTGTAGATCTACATTTTTATGGAATGGTCTGCCTATCCATGTGAGAGACGCAGACTCGGTCTCGACCTTCAAGTCTTTATTGAAGACTCATCTCTTCAGTAGGTCCTATGATTGAGTGAAGTCTGGCCCAGGGGTGCGAAGGTGAACGGCAAGGCCTGGCCGGCTCCCCTCTCTCCACTGGGATTCTCTGCCTCTGACCCTATTACAGGGGCTGAGTCACTGGCTTACTGGTGCTCTTCCATGCCGTCCCTAGGAGGGGTGCGTCACTTGAGTGGGTTGAGTCACAGACGTGATCTTCCTGTCCGGTTTTGCGCCCCCCTCGGGCTCGTGTGGTGGAGGAGCTCTTCGTGGGCTGTACTCAGCCTGGTCTCAGGGTAATAAGTTGGTGATCTGTTGATATCCCTCTAGTGGTGTGGGGGCTGTGCTTTGGGAAAGTGGGTGGGTTGGCCCTGTCCAGGGGTGTCGTCAGACGGGGCCACAGTGTCCCCCGACCCACCCCTGTCTCAGTCTCCAGTATCTATGCTGCAATAGTCTGCAATAGGGCTAGGGTCAGTTTGTTATATCTGGTATAATTTTCCTGTCTTATCTGGTGTCCTGTATGAATGTAAGTATGCTCCCTCTAATTCTCTCTCTCTCCCTCTCTCTCCCCTCCCGGAGGACCTGAGGCCTAGGATCATGCCTCAGGACTACCTGCCCTGATGACTCCTGGCTCTCCCCAGTCCACCTGGTTGTGCTGCTGCTCCAATTTCAACTGTTCTGCTTGCGGCTAGGGAACCCTGACCTGTTCACCAGACGTGCTACCTTGTCCTGGCCTTGCTGTTTTCGACTCGCTCTCTCTCTCTACCGCACCTTCTGTCTTGACCTCTGAATGCTCGGCTATGAAAAGCCAACTGACTTTACTCCTGAGGTACTGACCTGTCGCAACCTCTACAACCACTGTGATTATTATTTGACCCTGCTGGTTATTTATGAACATTTGAACAATCTGGCTTTAAATGGCCATGTATTCTTATAATCTCCACCCGGCACAGCCAGAAGAGGACTGGCCACCCCCCAGAGCCTGGTTCCTCTCTAAGTTTCTTCCTAGGTTCCTGCCTTTCTAGGGAGTTTTTCCTAGCCACCGTGCTTCTACATCTGCATTGCTTGCTGTTTGGGGTTTTAGGCTGGGTTTCTTGCGTGTGTGGCTTTCTTTCATTACTGCAGAGCTCTGTCCTGAATTGGATTAGGGTTGGGGATAGACGTTTGGCATGATGAGGAATAGCTAAGGACCCCAGAGACATGAGGGAGGCATGGCGTTTGGGCACGATGATGATGACTCTCTCTCTCTCTCTCTCTCTCTCTCTCTCTCTCTCTCTCTCTCTCTCTCTCTCTCTCTCTCTCTCTCTCTCTCTCTCTCTCAGAATTTGGGGCTAGCTCTGGTCCAGAGCGTTCATACGATCCTCTACTTAGGGAAAAAAAATGTGTTAGTAGAGGAACTTGCTATTACCGTGGCCAAGAGCTAGTCTTACACTATAACAAATACAGCAACCATCATGAAGATGTACTATGAGATTTGACAAGGATCATTTTTTTTCTGCCGAGCTGAATGTTGACATTTATGAACACAGTTTCAAGATGTTAGGCTTTGGCCCAATTCTTCATGAAAGGAGGTCTCTGTCGACCAGTTCTAAACGGCAGTGCATGTTTACTTTGTGCCCCTAGTGAGACGGAGAGAGGGAGGAGAATATGAGAGGGAAGATAAAAGAGGCAAGGACCCTGTGCCTATGCTGATAAAGTGGAGTGTGTGTTTGTGTATGTTTGTGTGTGTTTGTGTATGTTTGTGTGTGTGTGTGTGTGTGTGTGTGTGTGTGTGTGTGTGTGTGTGTGTGTGTGTGTGTGAGTGAGTGTGAGTGTGAGTGTGTGTGTGTGTGTGTGTGTGTGTGTGTGTGTGTGTGTGTGTGTGTGTGAGTGTGAGTGTGTGTGTGTGTGTGTGTGTGTGTGTGTGTGTGTAACTGCACCAGCTGCTGCCCACTCATCATGGTGCACCTGCTATTTCAGCTAGAGACAAACCCCTTTGTCCCCATTGGTCCTTTTCAGATAGGCTGCCCACAGATGTGCGTTCTCATTGGCCGAATGGCCGAGGGCACAGATTTGCAATTGCAGCTCTCTGAAAGACGCTTCAAACAAAGTGGGCACTCTGGCCTCTCACTGACGCACGCACGCACGCACGCACGCACACACACACACACACACACACACACACACACACACACACACACACACACACACACACACACACACACACACACACACACACACACACACACACACACACACACAGTCCATCCCAATCTAACCTTGTTAAGGAAACTAACTGTAATGGGGACACAGAGCGAGGCAGCTGTAGTCAATACACTAGGAGAGAGAGGAAAAAAAACGTATTAAAATTCCAAACACATTCAATTGAGAACCAAACGCAGCACCTGTTGGGCTAAACCAACAAATATACAAAATGGGGGAGGTGAGGGGGGAGTTTGGCCTCTTTCTCTGAGCATTTGATTGGGAATGGCAGTGAAGCTAGCAGGCTACTAATGCTGTGTGTGTACGGGGAAGACGAGGGAGGAAAGGGAGAAGAAGGAGAGGGATACGCTGGCTGGCTTAGTGGCTTTGCTAGCTTTCCACATTAAAAATACTATAGTATTTACTGTAGTATACAGTAGTATTTGCAGTTAACTATAGTATAAACACTATAGTAAAATAACTGTAGCATATGCTATAGTAATCAATGTAGTGTTTTGACAGATTGTAGTATACTGTAGTATTTATTGTAGTTATTTTGTGGACTGTAGTATACTGTAGTAATTATTGTAGGGTTTTTGGGGACATTACTGTAGTATTGACTATTTTGTTCTTGTTTTATTATCTTTGACATATAAGTGGAGGCTTTCTCCTCGAGGAAACCTACTGGAGAAACACTAAAAGAGGACCTTTTCCAGTAGCTGTAGATAAGGCCTGAAAAAGGCCTGAAAAAATAGTCCAGCACTTCTGCTCTTTTATATAACCTTTAGGGAACACAACATATGGTCTTTATGTGGCATGTAGGTTTCTTACTTATGGGTGGCATATATTGTGATATGAGGGAGGGGAATGGGCAGGGTATATGCACATTAACTACTGTAGTATTTAGTATAGTTTAAAAAGTGTAGTGTTTTTGCAGACTGTAGTGTTTTGTAGGGGGGAAGGAGAGCAGCTCACAGCTGTGTTCTTTTAGAAGTAGAGCTGCACAGCTGAAACAGGCGGGGATGGATGGGGAGAGACGCAGAAGGATGGGGAGGAGAGTGCCTGTGTTTGAGGTTTCCAGGAGAGACTAAGTGATGGAGAGATAAAGAGGGATGGAGAGAGGTGGAGACAGAGAGTTGGAGAAAGAGAGAGGGGGTTGAGAGAGGTAAAGAAGGATAGTGTGAGTAAGAAGGATAGAAAGAGAGAGAGTGATTGAGTGAGAGAGAGAAAGAGAGAGGGAAACAGTGAGTGAATGGATAGAAAGAGAGAAAGAAAAGAGATGTAGTGGAGAGAGAGAGAGGCAGCGAGGGAGGGTTTGACGGATGTTTGGGATGGTGCCGTATACCCTGATACTCCCTGGCTTTGGGCCAGTCGCTCCCTCGCCTCGCCGGCAGGTCGATTTCGTACCCCCAGGCTGGAAAGATCAACAGCCTTTTGTGAGGCGACACACGCCACATGGCTCCAAAACAAAAGCCCAGGCACAAACGCTCTCCATAAGTCACAAAAGCCCCAGAAGCCCCGGTCCCTTAGGTCATCAGCAAAATTCAGCATGTGCAGCATCTCTCAACCAATCAGTGGTCGGGGCCTAAGCATTAATAGATGAATAACTCCATCATAAGGTTCTTATATTAAAGCCCCTCTCAGTCAGTTTTCCTCCTGCTCGACTGCTCCAACCAGACCGTGGCAGGTCTGGGTTCAAGTACTATTCACAATTTTTTTAAATACTTTTGAGTGTTTGCTCTAACTGCATGCAGTGCAAGATGGGCAGGGTTTGCAGTTTTGAGGCTATTCTGCTGATTCCATTAAGCCAGTCAAACTCAATTAAGCACAGATAAAGTATGTGAAGTCATTTAGAGTAGTGTTTGAACCCAGGTCTGGACTGCGGTGGGGACAGAGCTGTTATTTGGCTAATAATTTATGCAGTCAAAAGGGGGGAATTAATTCCAGCCAATGTAACAGACTGCCGTTGACTTGGATTGAATGTATTGTCTTGCAATCTTCTATGCTTATGTTTAGACAGGGCTATATAAATGGTGTTGTTTCCCTTCACACTTCATAATAGGGGGTAGTCCATTGTACGGTGTCCATTTTAGGACGTGAAAGACATGAAGTACAACGTTAGAAAGGACAACATAAATCTTGGAATTACACCTCTGGTGTCTTCCCACTGGGCACAGACGACCAGTTCAACGTCTAGTTTGGATTTACATTTGGTTGAGATGTCAACTGATGTGAATTAAATCCGGAAACAACAAAACGTTTCACTGTGTTATTGGATTTAGGCTAAACTTTTGGTGAAAAAAGGACAAAATTAATTTTACGTTGATGACTTATTTCAAATCCAATCAGTTTTCCACGTTGGTTCAACGTCATCACACTGAATTGTTTTGTTGAAATGACGTGGAAACTACGTTGATTCAACCCGTTTTTGTCCAGTGGGTTTAATCTACTTCAAAATGTCCTATAAAATAGGAAATTAGTATTAAACTCAGTCAACATAATCTCAAATTGGTTTCACTGCCAAACCATACAGAATCTTTTTTCTCTGTCTATCCAAACCACTGAACAAACAATGACCTTGCCTTCTACGGTACATTTTACATTTAGGTCCATAAACACAGCCAGACAATTCATTCGTATTTTGAATGCGGAGACCATTGTGACATTCACGGCTCTTTCTACAATACATTTCCAGTGTGAACGCATAAAACCACAAAGTTACAACCTCAATGCCAGTCAAAACACTCAAATAATCAAATAACCATTTTACCCTCAGTGGACCGTAACCAGTAACCTCCCGTGGTCTGTGTCTATGGTTTTGGATAACGTTCAGATAACGTCCCTCAATGACTTCTATTGTTCCAAATGACTTCATGTTACCTCAGTCATAAGATTGGACCGAGAACATAGTGGACGATAGGTCCAGAACATGGCAAGGAACCAAGCTCTACTTCACTATCCATCTTCTCGGTGCAACATCTTGATAATAACAATAATAGGATATATTTTCCATCAGTCAAGAGGCTGAGGACATATTGCAGATATTCCTTTAGAAAGTCCTAACGTCAGTGACACGTGTCATCTATTTTTTTGCGTTTCTAACCTGGCCGACCTCTTAGCAGTTGTCAATCTCTTCTCGTTGCCATTGGAATCGTCATTAGTTTTATTACAGATGTAGGATCTTAATTTGATCACCCTGTTGCAGGAGAACACTCCTGAAATGTAAAACCTGTATTTGAGGTTTAAAAAGGCTTCTGAAGTTTGTAATTTCCATTTACAAATTTCAGTCTTGATTCCCTCTTACGAAAAATGTATCAACCCCTACAATATGTCCATTCGTTATAATCTGCATAATAATTCACATTTCCTGTTGCTGCAGGATTATTTTCCTGCTGTAGCAAATTGTCTCAAATTAAGATCCGACATCTCTAGATAGTTATTCACTCAGTATCCTTAGGGTAAAAGTAAGTGTAAACATTGTGAGTTTGTAGTGAGAGTAAAGCAAAATAGTGAATTAGCTTGCTTTGATGAATGCTCTTCTATGTTAATGCCTCCCACTCATTCATTCTCTCTCTCCCGCTCTCTATCCTTCTCCCTCTCTCACACTGTCTCCCTCACTCCCCCACGTTTTCACTCCTCCCATCATTCTCTGTCCCTTCCTCTCTCCGTCTTTCTCTCACTCCCTCCTTCCAGCTCTCCTACTAATCATTAGTTTGTGCCACTACACAGCTGCACCACGACATATCACATATGCATCGTGGTACTAGCCAGCAAAACCCAGCCCAAGCAGACTGGTTCCATCCAGATCTCATATGTCATTAACACCTACGTTAATAGAGTAATTCTCTACAGCTGGTCACAAAGGTTTAAATTGTGTTAACTCCAAACAGGGACACAGTGAACTACACTGCAAGAGCCTCTATGTCACGACTTCTGCCGAAGTCGATGTCTCTCCTTGTTGGGGCGGTGCTCGGCGGTCGACGTCGCCGGTCTTCTAGCCATCGCCGATCCATTTTTCATTTTCCATTTGTCTTGTTTTCCCACACACCTGGTTCTCATATTCCTTAATTATGTGTTGTGTATTTAACCCTCTGTTTCCCTCATGTCTTTGTGTGGTATTGTTTATTCTGTTTCGTGTTATGCGCACGTTAGTCTGTTGCGCTGGGTTATGTTAACCCGTATTGTTATTTCGCGTTCACTTTGCCCTGTGCTTTTGGTTTTCCCTAATAAAAAGCTCCGTTGGCTACCCAATATCTGCTCTCCTGCACCTGACTCCCTTACAGCCATTTTACGCATACCTGACAGAATACCACACCCATTGTGGAGTCAGCAGGAGCAGGTACCTATGGTAGCGGAGTCGAGGAGCACGTCCAGGAACACACGGCGTTGATTCACCATCTCGGCACCGCCATGGACTGCGTCTGTCAGACGAGGGATCACTGGGAGAGACAGGGAGGTCGTCCAGTACCTCCTCCATCACTACCCCGTCCCTCCTGTACCCGGCTCCTGTGGGATGCGTCTCGCCCTTCCCGGAGAGCATGATGGGACGGCGGCACGGTGCCAAGGCTTCCTACTACAGCTGGACCTCTACCTGGGCACCGTTTATCCAGCTCCTTCGGGAAGGGAGAGGGTGTCCGCCCTCGTCTCGTGCCTCTCGGGGAGAGCTCTGGAGTTGGCCAACGCTGTGTGGGGAGAAGGAGATGCGGCGTTGGATGAATTCACCCAGAATTCACCCGCAGCTTCCGGCAGTCGTCGACCACCCGCCCGCGGGTAGAGCGTCTGTTCCTCCTTTGTGTTCACTTTGCCGTGTGCTTTTGGTTTGCCCTAATAAAAGGCTCCGTTGGCTACCCAATATCTGCTCTCCTGCACCTGACTCCCTTACAGCCATTTTACGCATACCTGACACTCTGTTTGTCTGTGATGTCTGAAATGATCTGTACTGTATATAAAAGTTCTGGCTTATTGGATTTATAGATAAGGACAAGTCTATATATCATACATCGTCTGACTTCAGTGTATTGAGTGCTAAATTCGACCAGACAAGCCTTGTGTTTTGTTGTGACGTCCATAACAAGATATCATGGCATGTCACTCATATGTGTAAACTGTACTCTATACTATTGTACGGTATCTTAGTAACTTTAATTGTGTGTAAATAATTGAATCACCCATCTCATATGTATATACTGTACTCTATACTATGCCACTGTATCTTAGTCCAATGCCGCTCTGACATGCAGTTGAAGTCAGAAGTGTACATACACCTTTGCCAAATACATTTACACTCAGTTTTTCACAATTCCTGACATTTAATCCTAGTAAATATTCCCTGTCTTAGGTCAGTTAGGATCACCACTTTTTTTTAAGAATGTGAAATGTCATAATAATAGTAGAGAGAATTATTTATTTCAGCTTTTATTTCTTTCATCACATTCCCAGTGGGTCAGAAGTTTACAGACACTCAATTAGTATTTGGTAGCATTGCCTTTAAATGGTTTAACTTGGGTCAAACATTTCAGGTAGCCTTCCACAAGCTTCCAACAATAAGTTGTGTGAATTTTGGCCCATTCCTCCTGACAGAGCTAGTGCAACTTGAGTCAGGTTTGTAGGCCTCCTTGCTCGCACACGCTTTTTCAGTTCTGCCCACAATTTTCTTATTGATTGAGGTCAGGGCTTTGTGATGGCCACTCCAATACCTTGACTTTGTTGTCCTTAAGCCATTTTTGCCACAACTTTGGAAGTATTTTTTATTTATTTATTTATTTCACCTTTATTTAACCAGATAGGCAAGTTGAGAACAAGTTCTCATTTACAATTGCGACCTGGCCAAGATAAAGCAAAGCAGTTCGACAGATACAACAACACAGAGTTACACATGGAGTAAAACAAACATACAGTCAATAATAAAGTATAAACAAGTCTATATACAATGTGAGCAAATGAGGTGAGAAGGGAGGTAAAGGCAAAAAAGGCCTTGGTGGCAAGGTAAATACAATATAGCAAGTAAAACACTGGAATGGTTGTTTTGCAATGGAAGAATGTGCAAAGTAGAAATAAAAATAATGGGGTGCAAAGGAGCAAAATAAATAAATTAATTAAATACAGTTGGGAAAGAGGTAGTTGATAGGGCTAAATTATAGGTGGGCTATGTACAGGTGCAGTAATCTGTGAGCTGCTCTGACAGTTGGTGCTTAAAGCTAGTGAGGGAGATAAGTGTTTCCAGTTTCAGAGATTTTTGTAGTTCGTTCCAGTCATTGGCAGCAGAGAACTGGAAAGAGAGGCGGCCAAAGAAAGAATTGGTTTTGGGGGTGACTAGAGAGATATACCTGCTGGAGCGTGTGCTACAGGTGGGAGATGCTATGGTGACCAGCGAGCTGAGATAAGGGGGGACTTTACCTAGCAGGGTCTTGTAGATGACATGGAGCCAGTGGGTTTGGCGACGAGTATGAAGCGAGGGCCAGCCAACGAGAGCGTACAGGTCGCAATGGTGGGTAGTATATGGGGCTTTGGTGACAAAACGGATTGCACTGTGATAGACTGCATCCAATTTGTTGAGTAGGGTATTGGAGGCTATTTTGTAAATGACATCGCCAAAGTCGAGGATTGGTAGGATGGTCAGTTTTACAAGGGTATGTTTGGCAGCATGAGTGAAGGATGCTTTGTTGCGAAATAGGAAGCCAATTCTAGATTTAACTTTGGATTGGAGATGTTTGATATGGGTCTGGAAGGAGAGTTTACAGTCTAACCAGACACCTAAGTATTTGTAGTTGTCCACGTATTCTAAGTCAGAGCCGTCCAGAGTAGTGATGTTGGACAGGCGGGTAGGTGCAGGTAGCGATCGGTTGAAGAGCATGCATTTAGTTTTACTTGTATTTAAGAGCAATTGGAGGCCACGGAAGGAGAGTTGTATGGCATTGAAGCTTGCCTGGAGGGTTGTTAACACAGTGTCATTCTGGTCACAGGTCATTCTCCATTTGGAAGACCCATTTGCGACCAAGCTTTAACTTCCTGACTGAAGATGACTGAGATGTTGCTTCAATATATCCACATAATTTTCTTTCCTCATGATGCCATCTATTTTGTGAAGTGCACCAGTCCCTTCTGCAGCAAAGCACTGCCACAACATGATGCTGCCACCCCCATGCTTCATAGCTGGGATGGTGTTCTTTGGCTTGCAAGCCTCTCCCTTTTTCCTCCAAACATAACGATGGTTATTATGACCAAACAGTTCTATTTTTGTTTCATCAGACCAGAGGACATTTCTCAAAAAAGTACATTCTTTGTCCCCATGTGCAAGTTGAAAACCGTAGTCTGGCTTTCTTTTTTTTATGGTGATTTTGGAGCAGTGGCTTCTTCCTTGCTGATCGCCCTTTCAGGTTTTGGCGATATAAGACTTGTTTTACTGTGGATGTAGATACTTTGTACCTGTTTCCTTCAGCATCTTCACAAGGTCATTTACTGTTGCTCAGGGATTGATATGCACTTTTCGCACTGAAGTACGTTCATCTCTTGGAGACAGAACGCGTCTCCTTCCTGAGCGGTATGACGGCTGCATGGTCCCATGGTGTTTATACTTGTGTACTATTGTTTGTACAGATGAACGTGGTACCTTCAGGCATTTGGAAATTGCTCCCAAGGATGAACCAGACTTGTGGAGGTCTACAATTTTTTTCTGTAGTCTTGGCTGATTTATTTCGATTTTCCCATGATGTCAAGGAAAGAGGCAGTTTGAAGGTAGGCCTTGAAATACATTCACAGGTACACCTTCAATTGACTCAAATGATGTCAATTAGCCAATCAGAAGCTTCTAAAGCCATTATATCATTTTCTGGAATTTTCCAAGTTGTTTATAGGCACAGTCAACTTAGTGTATGTAAACTTTTGACCCACCAGAATTGTGATACAGTGAATTATAAGTTCAATAATATGTCTGTAAACAATTGTTTGAAAAATGTCTTGTGTCATGCACAAAGTAGATGTCTTAACCAACTTGCCAAAACTAAAGTTTGTTTTCAAGAAATGTGTGGAGTGGTTGAAAAATGAGTTTTAATGACTGAAACCTAAGTGAATGTAAACTTCCGACTTCAACTGTACTCTTAATCCATTCCTTTCTTAGATTTACTTGTATTTTGGTTATATGTTGTGAAATTGTTAGATATTAATTGTTAGATATCAATGCACTGTCGGAACTAGAAGCACAAGCATTTCGCTAGACTCGCATTAACATCTGCTAAACACGTATATGTGACCAATCAAATTTGATTTGATACCTCAGCACAACAAATCATACGTGAAAGGTTCTGTATAACCATGAAGAGACATCAGGTTCCTAACCTGCTGTCAACTAGACAACAGAGCAATATGAAAGGTGCTGTATAACCATGAAGAGACATCAGGTTCCTAACCTGCTGTCAACTAGACAACAGAGCAATATGAAAGGTGCTGTATAACCATGAAGAGACATCAGGTTTCTAACTAGACAACAGAGCAATATGAAAGGTGCTGTATAACCATGAAGAGACATCAGGTTTCTAACCTGCTGTCAACTAGACAACAGAGCAATATGAAAGGTGCTGTATAACCATGAAGAGACATCAGGTTCCTAACCTGCTGTCAACTAGACAACAGAGCAATATGAAAGGTGCTGTATAACCATGAAGAGACGTCAGGTTTCTAACCTGCTGTCAACTAGACAACAGAGCAATATGAAAGACTTGAATATGTTCCCGTATCAGACCTGGCATATTTTCATTCTTCACACCTGTCCTAATGCTGGCACACGCACACACACACACACACACACACACACACACACACACACACACACACACACACACACACACACACACACACACACACACACACACACACACACACACACACACACACACACACACACTACAAGGTTCGGACAACCTTATAGACATTGTGACACCTTGTCAGAGATAAGCAACATTTCTCCGACACATTCGCGAAAGACATAAACAAAAGCACCCATTTTCTCACGACCTCATCCGTCAAGCTTTCACAGCTTGTGTTCCCCCGTGTCAAAACATTGGGCTCTTTTTTTTCTGTTGCCCCTGTCGACATCTTTAGAAAAGAGCACATTCCGCAATCACTGGTGATTTGCCCTACAGTATAAACAATACATTGAGCCAAAATGGGAGAAAGTAAAATCTACTTGTATCGAAAACTTTTAAACAGGTCAAGGAGCAGAGCAGCTCGGCTTTTGAATGTGATCGAGTATGAAAACACACACACTCACACACTTTGAACATTTTTTCAGGGCCATTTGAAAAGTAACAGAATGTTCCCTTCCTTTGAAAAGTTTATTACCTTCTGATTTTCTACCAGAGTGAGAGATGAAGAAAAACAGACAGAGAGAGAGAGATGGAGAAAGAGAGAGAGAGAGAGAGAGAGAGAGGTTAGGCTGACCTGTCAATCGTTGAGATCATTGAGAACTGTGTTACTTTGAGATATTCTATCATTCATACAGTATGTTTATGTTGTGTTCCATAGAGAAATTCTATAATTCATACAGTGTGTTTATGTTGACGCATAGTGAAAGACTGTACAGTACTTACTGCACTTCAAGTGTGTGTGTGTGTGTGTGTGTGTGTGTGTGTGTGTGTGTGTGTGTGTGTGTGTGTGTGTGTGTGTGTGTGTGTGTGTGTGTGTGTGTGTGTGTGTGTGTGTGTTCATACTTGTATGCCTCTGCGCCTGTACGTGCATAAACATTGCAAACGTGAATGGTATGTGACAGACAGCCATGAAGCACCGGAGCTCCATTTATATTTATGAAACAACCTTTTTACCGTAAAGCCTCTGAGGGGCATCAGGCTTATTATTCTGCCCCAACACAGAAGATATTGCATTTGCCCAGTTAAAGATCCACTCTGCAGAAATGGCCAATTCATGGTTGCTAAAATTCGAATAGTTTGCCTAATTTCAGTTTATGACAAAACAAGCAGTCATTGTGTAGAGAATCATGGTACCATCTAAACCGCTGTGAAATATATTTTCCATAACCAAAAATATTGTATTTTCATCTGTTCGTAGCTGATGTACAAAACCAAAAGTAAAAAATGCAAAAAACGAAACTTCAGAACAGGAAGCATAGAAACAGCACACATAGAACAGATCTACATCTTCTAGACATGCTTTCAAAGGGAATGAGAGATCTATAACTCACATTTCTATGTGAATTTGGTCGGATCGCCCAAAAAGTTACATATTGTGGCTTTAAAAGGCCTAAAACAGTAAATCAGTTCCTACTTGCACTGTAAAAATAGAAAGTCTCAAAACACCATGATTGTGTAACAAGACCATGAAAAGTTGGGCACATAAGCTGAGATCTGGTGTTTGGAGGGTGTTTGAATGTAATCCCAATGTAAGTGTTTTAATACACAGAATGTGCTTTAAAACTGAAATGCAGTACTCTGAAACACCCAAAGTGGTTAATCACCTGAATATTGGTGATTTTAAGAGAGTGTTGTGAAAACAACACTCTCTTAAAGGCAGCATCAAAACACAAAAACTGTGTTTCTCATAAAATCAATGGTTTATAAATGCAAGTGGTTTATAGCTTAAATATTTATCGATGATAAGAGACTATGGAGAATTATTGTTATTTAGTCAGCTTGGAAAAGGGACAGGCAGTAAGATGGTACATTCCGTTGGACATTTTACCCGCTCAACCACACAGCCACACTGTAAGAAATTATTCTGGGGTGAATTGAAATGATCTAGTGGTAACACACCTTGCCAAGTCACTCCTCTCCCCACCAAAGACCAGGGTTAAATGACCCGCTCCAACCCTTCAATCTGTTTCTCCCACTCATCTCTATCCCCTCTGTCATTTCAGAACTGTCGCCATAAAGTGTCAAAATGCATGCAAGCCGTTTCAATGATTTATTAATTGTGTAACGTTGTAAATGTTGTTGAAAATGTAAGTGTATTTTATGAGGATAACCAAAGAAAGAGAACATTGAGTGATTGAACTCATTGGAAGTCTTTGGTTTGAATCACCTTGCATTTCCTATCTCTCCACTTGACTCTGTTTAAAGAGGATTGTGGGTAATTCAAACTTTGTGATTTTTTTTTTCTCCCACACAACATTGTATGAATGTTTGTAGAAAGGAAACTCTGTGTTAAGCTCGTTGTGCCATGAGGTGTAATGGATCATGACGAACAGTTTTGAAAACAGTCAGGCAAAATGATTTTCAATGAGGACTGCACCCCATTCCCACATTCATTACTGTTTATTTATTTATTTTACCTTTATTTAACTAGGCAAGTCAGTTAAGACAGATTTGTACCTTGTCAGCTCGGGGATTCGAACTTGCAACCTTTTGGTTACTAGTTCAACGCTCTAACCACTAGGCTACCCTGCCGCCCCTTTAATGAAAGAAGGCAAAGGTAGAATCCTCAATTCGTGCAGTTCAACCTTCAGTTGGGTCTGGTGGTCTACACACTGTGTCCGACAATGCCAGCCAACATTTTATAAAATGGCACATTTTCAAATACATAAACAAAGTTAAACAATAAGACACTCCAAGGTGTTGCACAACGCTTGATATAGTGGTGTTACAACACACCATGAAATATTTCAAAACATCTCAAGATAATCTGATTCAATACTCCTGCACTGTTAAGGTTTCGTCTCCTTCAAGATGGTCGCAAGCTCAGTGTTACAAAGCACTTCATTTTAACAGTGTAGGATCAGTTCCTACCTAGGAGGCTCTGGCAGGAAGTGTCACGCTATCACCTTTCCCAAATACCAGCGCCATAAAGATATGGACTTGTTTATGGCTACAAATATTGCCGGGGAAGGTGAGCTTAATGGTGCCAAAAAGCAGAAGGCAGTTAAGAGAGAGGATAGATTGACAGCCAGGCAGGCAAGCGAATCTCAATTTCTATGGTCGTCATTGACGGTGTGTGTGTGTGTGTGTGTGTGTGTGTGTGTGTGTGTGTGTGTGTGTGTGTGTGTGTGTGTGTGTGTGTCTCTCTCTCTCTCTCTCAATCCACGTGTGTGTGGAATGAAGCTGTCACTCTCAGAGTAGCTAGATTTATCTAGCCCATAATTCTGCCTGTCTGGGTTTCATTAGCTAGAGCTGGGATCTTAAACTACACTCATCATCCAACTGTAGGGGTGGAAAACACTCAATCACACTCCTCCATGTGTAATAATATCCCCAAAAATTTGTCTGGAAGGCATCACCTGCTGGGGGCCTATCACACGATACCTACCGAGGGTCTGTTCATTAGTCACCCAATCAGAGGCTTTAAGACTATTGTTCTGTGCTGACCCCAATACAAAATGTATTTCAAATACATGTACATTTGCTAAAAATGCATTTAATGATTCAAAATGCATATACAGTGCCTTCAGAAAGTATTCACACCCCTTGATTTTTTCCACATTTAGTTGTGTTACAAAGTAGGATTAAAATGTATTTAATTGTCTTTTTTTGTGTTTAGCTCTATTCTGTTTCATTTTGCCATAAACATCTCCCTAGTCCTTGCCGATGACAAGCATACCCATAACATGATGCAGCCATCACCATGCTTGAAAATATGAAAAGAGGTACTCAGTGTTGTGTTGGATTTGCCCCAAAAATAAAGCTTTGTATTCAGGACATAAAGTTGATTTCTTTGCCAATATTTGAGCAGTTTTACTTTAGTGTCTTATTACGAACAGGATGCATGTTTTGGAATGTTTTTATTATGTACAGGCTTCCTTCTTTTCACCCTGTGAATTAGGTTAGTATTGTGAAGTAACTACAATGTTGTTGATTCATCCTACAGCTTCTCCTATCACAGCCATTAAACTCTGTCACTGTTTTAAAGTCACCATTGGCCTCATGGTGAAATCCCTGAGCAGTTTCCTTCCTCTCCGGCAACTGAGAAAGTAAGGACGCCTGTTTCTTTGTAGTGACTGGGAGTATTGATACAGCATCCAAAGTGTAATCAAAGGGATATTCAACGTCTGCTTTTTATTTATGTATACCCATCTACCAATAGATGCCCTTCTTTGTGAGGCATTGGAAAACCTCCCTGGCCTTTGTGGTTGAATCTGTGTTTTAAATTCACTGCTCGACTGAGGGACCTTACAGAGAGGAGGTAGTCATTCAAAAATCATGTTGAACAATATTCTTGCACACAAAGTGAGCGGATACAACTTCTTATGTGATTTGTTAAGCAAATGTGTACTTATTTAGGCTTTCCATAACAAAGGGGTAGAATACTTATTGACCTTCCATTTTTGATTCATTTGTAAACATTTAGAAAAACATAATTCCACTTTGACATGATGGGCTATTGTGTGTAGTCTAGTGACAAAAAAAAGGCTGTGACAGAACAAAAATGTGGAAAAAGTCTAGGGCTTACTAAAATGCATGTAATGACTGACAGTGTTCCAGAAATGATGGCCTTGACGTCTAAGCTACAGGTTGGCCAAAGTGTTTAATCATTTGGCTTCCTATATTACCCTTTACATATTGATCAATGCAGATCATGTGTTTGGCCACCAAGCCGAAACATTGGCAGTAGCTAGGTTCCCATCTCATTTTCCCACCAGAGATGTGTTTCCATCAAACTGACTTGTTGCGGATTAAAGGCTGTGTGTGATGACGTCGTGCACATGAAAATAACCTTTCTCATTAAATTCCAATGTACCAAAGAAGTTAAATGGGTTTCCATCGCCCCTTTCAACTCTACTGATGGTTCTGTCACAAAAACTGCTGCGTTATATAGAAAATGTGCCCACTCTGGACTTGACACATGTGCTCCTCTAGCCAACAGCTTGCAGATACAGTACGGGTGGGCTACATGATGAGATTATTATGGATAAAGAGCAATATTATTTATATTTGTCAAAGGGCATCAAGTTACCAGAATAAGACACTCTGTATTTATTGGAAAGGAGCATCAAGCTCCTCACCTTGCACTTTCACCATCCTGTGAAGTTCATCGTAACTTATTTCATCTGCAGCCTAATAAACTGCATGCTTTCCCGAGTCGTAGTGGGAGGACCGCACAACATATCATCGCGCGACTCCCAAGTTTACTTCTATATGATGGTTAATATGTCAATATTTGCGCATGAAGTCGTTTCCACCGCCATTTCTCGCATAATTAACTTTACAGACACAAAAAGATCCCACCATGTTGAACGAACAATTTACCTTTCTGCATTTATAAAATTAAACCAGCATTTCATGTTTCCATCAGCCCGGTTATTTATCCCACTTGTTTCATGCATCAGGTCATTTATCTGTATGAAATGGTTGGATGGAAGCGTGGTTAGTGACAGCATTTAAATGGTGATGGTGAGTGAAATTCAATATTGGTGCATCCTTTCTACTTAACACATCAAATGGAAGCAAAAGGCACTAATTTCGTGGAACGACCAAGTACACGTTCATTTTATTACATTTTTCAAGTGAACCTTTATTTAACTAGGCAAGTCAGTTAAGAACAAATTCTTATTTACAATGACGGCCTAACGAAAGGCAAAAGGCCTCCTGCGGGGACGGGGGCTGGGAATAAAAGTAAAAATATAGGACAAAAGCACACATCACGACAAGAGAGACACCACAACACTACACAAAGAGAGACCTAAGACAACAACATAGCATGGCAGCAACACATGAAAACACAGCATGGTAGCAACACAACATGACAACAACATGGTAGCAACACAACAAGGTAGCAGCACAAAACATTGTAAAAAACATTATTGGGCACAGACAACAACACAAAGGCCAAGAAGGTAGAGACAACAATACATCACACGAAGCAGCCACAACTGTCAGTAAGAGTGTCCATGATTGAGTCTTGGAATGAAGAGATGGAGATAAAACGGTCCAGTTTGAGTGTTTTTTGCAGCTCGTTCCAGTCGCTAGCTGCAGCGAACTGAAAAGAGGAGCGACCCAGGGATGTGTGTGCTTTGGGGGCCTTTAACAGAATGTGACAGGCAGGACGGGTGTTGTTGATACTAGCCATCCCGGATCCGGGATTGTGAATACAGCCTCAAGCTCATTACCATAACGCGACGTTAACTATTCATGAAAATCGCAAATGAAATGAAATAAATATGCTAGCTCTCAAGCTTAGCCTTTTGTTAACAACACTGTCATCTCAGATTTTCAAAATATGCTTTTCAACCATAGCAAAAGAAGCATTTGTGTAACAGTATTGATAGCTAGCGTAGCATTTAGCGGGCAACATTTTCACAAAAACAAGAAAAGCATTCAAATAAAATAATTTACCTTTAAAGAACTTCGGATGTTTTCAATGAGGAGACTCTCAGTTAGATAGCAAATGTTCAGTTTTTCCAAAAATATTATTTGTGTATGAGAAATCGCTCCGTTTTGTTCAAAACCGAAAAAAATAAAAAATAAAAATAAAAAACGAAAATTCAGTCATCAAAACGCTAAACTTTTTTCCAAATTAACTCCATAATATCGATTGAAACATGGCAAACGTTGTTTAGAATTAATCCTCAAGGTGTTTTACACATTTCTCTTCGATGATATATGGTTCGTGGAAGTCTGCTTTCTCCTCTGAATCCCATGGAGGAATGCTTGCAGCTGAAGATTACGCACCAATTTCGACAAAGGACACCGGGCGGACACCTGGTAAATGTAGTCTCTTATGGCCAATCTTCCAATGATATGCCTACAAATACGTCACAATGCTGCAAACACCAAGGGGAAATAACAGAAAGTGTAGGCTCATTCCTTGCGCATTCACAGCCATATAAGGAGACATTGGAACACAGCGCCTCCAAAATCTGGGGCATTTCATATTGGTTTCGCCTGTAGCATCAGTTCTGTGGCACTCACAGATAATATCTTTGCAGTTTTGGAAACGTCAGAGTGTTTTCTTTCCAAAGCTGTGAATTATATGCATAGTCGAGCATCTTTTCGTGACAAAATATCTTGTTTAAAACGGGAACATTTTTCATCCAAAAATGAAATAGCGCCCCCAGAGTTTCAAGAGGTTAAGTTCAATGTTCTCGTCAACTTTGTTTGTTTATTGGTCATGATGCACACGAAAGACATGGAGTCACTACAGGACTGATAATGTATCACGTTTGAAGTCATTTAAATGTTAGTGCTGTTGGTATGTAGTTAAGGCAGTTAAGAAGAGATAGTTAAGAAGAGATAGACAGAGAAGATAGCTAAGAAGAGAGTTAAGAAGAGATAGTTAAAAAAGAGACAGGCAGGCAGTGAAGTGCAGTGCATCGCCATTCTCTTGGTCGTCGTAGAAGGTGTGTGCCTGTGTGGGTATGAGGAATGAAGCTGCCAACACCAGAGCAGCTAGATTTATTTATCCCATAATTCTGCCTGTCTGGGTTTCATTAGCTACAACTTGGATCTTAAACTACGCTCATCACCCAACTGGAGGTGTGGAAAACACTACATCACACTAAGCCATGTGTAATAACCCCTAAAATGTGTCTGGAAGGCATCTCTTGCAGGGGGCCTATCACACAATACCTACAGAGGGACCTATCATGCATCACCCAATCGGAGGCCTCGAAGTTGTTGCTGTCATCCTGTCATCCTAACCTTCTGTGCTGACCTCAACACAACCCTTGGGACTTTAACCGATGTTATCAAAGGACAAAATACACTTTGTTTTTAGAAGTAGGCACGTGTGTTCACTTTGGTGCTAAGATAGTAAATTACGGTTTCTGTGTGTGTGTGTGTGTGTGTGTGTGTGTGTGTGTGTGTGTGTGTGTGTGTGTGTGTGTGTGTGAGAGACCGTGTGTAATTATGGGTTTTAAAATAGCTCACAGTTTTGTGTTAGACTTTACAGTAGCAGCAAAACAGACGTGTCCTGGCGCATGTACAGTGCAGTGGAGTCATTAAGTTAAATGAATAGAATATGTAACATAATGCGTGTGGCAGGCTTGGAAAAAAAGTGATTTGGTCTGACAGATACCACCTCTGATAGGGAATATGAAGTGAAGGCAGCCTGGAGGTTTGTGTGTGGTAGGTGGAAACAAATATAAGCCCCATGTTCATTCCTGTTACATGTGAAATTTCACAAAACCATAATAAGGCGACCATAGAATGTTCCATGTAAATCAGTAAGAGATTACTGCACCTAAATAAGAATGCATAGGCCTACAGTACAGAAAAACAATAACTAGACGGCTGCATGTCTATGCATACAGAGAGATAAGAGGATGCTGGTTTAATTGTTAACGTGATGTATATATTCTGGATGTAGGTGGAAAGCTAAAGCAGGACAATACACTTTTTCCCAAAGTCCCCCAAAAAATCTAGGGAAGAACATTTTAGGACTATTACAGTTCAGATGTAAGTGACCAGTATGTTGAGGGCAGATGTTAGTCAGAAGGCCCCCTGAGGACCTATAGGAGCTCTGTACCCTAGGCTGCCCTGGCTATAGCCTGACTGTAAAAGGCTGTGGGTTGATTTAACTAGGGCTGAAGAGAGCGATTGTAACAGCGCTCCGAGCAGCATACGGTTTACCAAGAAGCCAGGGGTCTCCCCAAGTGACTTATAGAAGAGAGTGCGAGGCGTCACGGTAATGCGAGACGACAATGTGAACTTTGGGCCAACAAATTACGTCCGCGTTCTCTAACGTTGCTACTCCCTGGAGTCCCATGCTAGTCTGTTGAGGAATACAGCTAGGTTTCTATCGCTACTTGTCATCGCTGCCTCCCGTCAAGACTAGGAGTGCGGGGGGACTGGGGGGGACTTCAGATAAAACGACTCCCACATCACACGGTGAACACAAAACATCCCACCCCTCTGCTACCCGAGACAGGAGATACCGCTGTACTCCTGTCAATTGGCACGGCTCGCAATTAGGATCAAATGGGCTATCTATGGAACATGTGACCTAACCCCTTGTCTATTTTTAACATAAGGGGGATGACAACATTGACACATTGAATCCCTAGAGAACAGAAATATGCACAGTGTGCCATAGGCCCTGGGTACATCAAAGCCTTGGCTAACGCTAGGTTATCGCATGCTATGTCTATCGCTATGGTATGTATGCTAAGCCTTGGCTAACGCTAGGTTATCGCATGCTATGTCTATCGCTATGGTATTTATGCTAAGCCTTGGCTAACACTAGGCTATGCTATGTCTAGCTCTATGGTATGTATGTTAAGCTGCATTGCATGCCTCGATAATGCACAGCAGGGCAGTTATTTTGCAGCCCATGTGCTATAGTGGTGCTAAAAATACTAGGGCCAAATGTTTGTCATATATAGATAGCATTTGTAAAGATCTTAGAGGGGTTCACATTAGGTTAGAATAACTATCACTAACCTCATCCACCATAAGAAAATATATTTCATTCCCAGTCCGTAGACACTATGTTTACAGTCGGTAAACATGTTAAAATACCTAATATGACTTTGGAGTGGACAAAATGCACCATTACATTCTGTATGACCATGGTGCTCACCGTAAAGACATCCTCGAAAGGCATGGGTGATCACCAAATCCCATAACCGTACCTCCTAATTCTCTCCTTGTCCATCACCTTACCAAGAAGCTAGAAGTGAGGAATGGTATGGAGATGTATGTGTAGGTGTGCATGCATGCTTTCTTAACATACCTAGCAGTTGCACTCCACGGGTCAACCCATAGACATCTATCAGTGCCCACAGTGGTTCTCCTGTTCTCACCCCACTGAAGAACAACATCGGGTTGGACTCATTGATTCTATAGAAGACCCGGCCCTTCTTGTCCACCCAGAAGGCGATGACGTTCCCTTCGTTGGCGAACTCCTCAGGTAGTGCCTTGGCCCAGAAGCCACTCTGGGAGACCAGGTCAGGACAGGCATACTTGGGCAGGCTGTCTGGGTTGATACGGGACGGGTCTTTAGCCGTGAAGCCCAGACGGAGAGCTCCACTCCAGCAACACTGCTTCTTAGTGATCTGTGGAAGGAGGACAGACTATGATAAGTCGATGGTCTTACAGCAGTTTGTAGTAGCATAAGAGTGTAAGGTCTAGG
This sequence comes from Oncorhynchus clarkii lewisi, assembly GCF_045791955.1. Lineage (NCBI taxonomy): Eukaryota > Metazoa > Chordata > Actinopteri > Salmoniformes > Salmonidae > Oncorhynchus > Oncorhynchus clarkii. The sequence goes on from NC_092163.1 coordinate 14,116,170, forward strand.
ATTATACTTTATAAGGAAGTCTAAATCTTGCCTTGAAGTTTGAAGGTTCCCTTTGTGTATTGTCTGTCAATGAGATTCCATTTTCTATACAATGCTGACAGGTTGCAAAAGAAAGCAAGTAATGGGCCAATTTGGTTGGTTGTATACAGTAAGTGTATCAGGGTTTCCATTAGTAATATATGGTGGCAGGCCGTTGACAGGCAGCATTTTAATTTACAGGACATTTAAGACATTTACCGGACCAATATGCATTGGGTGCGTAACCTGATTAGGGAGTCCACCCACAGTGACAGAAATCCCATTTAGATGATGGTAATTCATCTCAACAGACCATGAAACTCTAGGATGCAATGGCGTGCGTCCTTCTTACAGAATTCCGATGCGCAATTTGAAAATAACTGCCACATTTGCTTTTCCTCAGCTAACAACAGGAGTAATGAACAGCATTATCACTAGCCTATGTCAATCTGCTATCCCCCATAGTTGAAAAGTGCACCTATTCTATTGGACAGCTTGTCGTTCTGTGTGAAAGAAGTAAGCTATTCCAAACAAAATCTGGGACAGTTGTGGGACGATAGATCTCAAATTCATACAACTACAAGACCTAGGCTACATCCCCAAAAAGTGTAAAAAGAAATGAGGCTCATGCAACTGATCAGAATATTTAGCTTAAAATGTTGATACATTATTTAGTCTTCACATTATAAGCGCAGCACTCCGCACAAGGCAGTAGGATACGTGCAAATGTTAGTTTCATAATGCTATTAGCAGGAATACACAGTTGTCAAAAGCACAACGCACATGCGAGCGGTTTCATGAGAAATTTTGAAGGGAGATAAAGATGCAACAACTAGCATGGGTTGTTAATATGACTAGGATTGTGCATTTGGCTCCTGGACAATGAAATAAATTTGATTTGAAAACCAATACAACGTGAGAGAAATAGGCTACTGGTTTCAATGGCATATGGAAGTCTTTATAAAATAATTCCCTGTAAGTTTGGTTGGATTTTGGCTAGGCTACTTCGAAGCCAGGTAAGACATGCCTCATAATATGTACTGTAGTAAAACGTTCAGGTTTCAAACTACCTTCCGCTCATTGCAAAGTGGTGTGTGACACGCTATTGCCTGCCTAGTTGCCTATTCACTTGAATGGCGAATGGGAAGCGCAAATCAATTACCAGCTGAGAAATAAAAATAGTAGCTTTTTTAAATCGTGGCCATCAAAACAGTTTTTAACAGGCGATTGCGTTTAGAATTGTTGCACAATGATTGGGCTTATAAAAGCACGTTTCACTCCAGCACCAGCTGTTTGATGAGCTGTAGCAGCAGCTCACACGCTACAGCGACTGGTATTTCAATCAACAAACAGGCTAAAATTCCCCCGGACATTTGGCCGAAGACAAGAATGTTTTAGCAGCTTTTCTTTCTTTTTTCTTTTTTTTACCGGTTAATGGAAACCCTGAACTGTACCTAAATATTACTTATGTAAGACAATTGCCTAAATTCTCTTGAAGTTTAAGTGTACTTCAGAGCAGGGGTTCCCAAACTTTTTCACTCAGGCCCCCATTCCAGCATTGGGGAACATCACACGTTCCCCCGCGAGCGAGCGATGTCTATTTCTATAGGCACAAGCATTGTTCATGACACAAACTGTTCACACCCTTCTTGTTGGCGGAGAGAAAATATTGCAGGATTAAAACTTATTTCCTGCACTTCTACACATTTTGTCATGGGGTGAGGAGAGAAATGATCCGTTTTAAAGTTCATTTTCTTGCAATCTATATATATTTTTTTAAAGTTTAGGAACCACTGCTTTAGAGCACCTGGCTGAATTAACTGTTGTGCTTGCTGCTATTCACTCATCGTTGTTTTACCAACACCCAGTAAAGCCACATCCACATAAGCAGTATTGACCCAGTGCTTTGACTGGGTTGACATGCTGGCTTGTTAGATGGAAACCCGCTAAGCCTATTTGGGGAGACACAGGAACAGGAGGGGGAAGCAGCAGTAGACTGAAAGAAGGATTTACCTGGACAAGCTCATAAGCTAGATGCGTGTGTGTGTGTGTGTGTGTGTGTGTGTGTGTGTGTGTGTGTGTGTGTGTGTGTGTGTGTGTGTGTGTGTTCGCATCACCATTCTGACTTGGTGTGTTCACATTATATATACCGTGCATACATCAGATACTGTACCCATCAAAGCTAGTCTCACCTATTGTACAGATCCGTGTTAGTATCTCTCTCCGTATCTTGCGTCATCTTTTGAGCAGCATCCCACCATGTATAGAACAACCTACAAAGTTCCCTACAACTGGATGTTCGGGTGCCTCTCTGGCAGTTCAACATGTTGATTGGGGACCTTGCTGAGGAATGGGCTTTTTTCTTCTTGAAAATGTTAATAAAATAAACAAATAAAATGAATCTACCATTGTTAGAATACTTTGAATACTGCAAATAAACCTCATTGGGTGTGGTGTTGTGTCCATCTAAATCTCTACATACCTTGATCCGGACCTGCTCGTACAACGCTACGGGCCTGTTGCTGAAGGTGATGGCATTACAGAAGCTGGCCTGCCTCTTGACGGTCCTCTGGGCCAGGTCCATGGCGATCTGGGAGCCCTTGGTGTTCGGGTGGAAGAGCAAGGGACTTATGGCCAGGCCTCTCCTCTGGCCCCCGCCCACAACGCCACACTGCTGGATGGGCAGGCAGCGCTTGGACTTGTGGTGGCATCGGTGGGTGGTGGAGGGGAACGGACCGCCCAGAGAGTCTGATGGACAGACAGAGGGGTGCCATCAGAATGATATTCAAACCCTTCTAATCCTTTATACAGTATGTTTTTGTTGTGTTCTATGTTGTTATGCGTCTTGTATGTATAGTACCATTCATCACCACACATGAAGTTCTCTCCCAGGAAATATCTAGGATTAAATCTAAATAGAGAATTTAGTGCATTAGCGCCTCACTAGGACCATCTGCATAGGGAAGCTTCAATATGAGTGTGTGCCTGAGTCCTGACTACTGGTAATGAATAAGATGCAGAGTGAATTAATGTGTTTACCAATGACTCAGGGAGCAGGTGGCGGTTCTAAAAATCGGTCCCAAGTCACCTACTACACTGCAGCAGCCAGCCATGCTCTCAAAGACACACGTCTCGTTTCAATTTCATGGCTCCTTCAACTGGTCTGGCTATAATGTGAGGCCTATATCATGTCATGTGAATGGGACATTTGCCTGTTTTCCCCCATGAAGTTCCCTCCCAGAAAATAAAAGTTATTTGAATTGAATTGAATATTAATACACTCATTAGAATAAGTCTAGTTCTTGCTGAAGTTGAAGTTGGATGATTGTCACATACAGTATTAGGATGTGGAAATTGCCCCACGATGCCGATCTAAGCACAATGTCATGTTTCCCCACGTTTATGGCAAAGGTTATGATTTAGGGAGGCTAAAGCTGATCCTAGATCTGTGCCTATGGGGAACTTCTATGGATTTCTAGGCCTATTCCCATCAGATAACTAGTTCACCTCTTACTACAATCTGACTTGTTTGATTCACATAACCAGCAGTTGCTCAGTAATCATGTCGGTCCTCCAGCGAAAACCAATTGCCCATGCTGTTGTTTAACGTTTTACAATGTTTGAGTAGGAAATTACATTTTCCTCCCTGTTCATTGCTTTGTGCCTGACCTTATGACCTTAGGACTGCCAAATAAAGTTAGTGGTTGATGTGCACCATCTCTGACCCAACATTATCATCCTTTTGTGAGTATTGATGCCAAGGCTGAGTCAGTGACTGCGTGGCATTTTCAGTTAGGATTAAGCATCATTACCGTACAGTGTAGAATATAATACAATACTATTATATTATTCATGTTTATAGTATAAACCACGTGTAAATGTACTTTGAGTTTAATTGAATATTATTTATTCATATAAGGAGGGGGGTGTCCAATAACCTCATATTGTCTCGGGAAAAAGGAAACAGTTCATCATATGACTCATATAAACAAGTACAGTGAAGTACAAACTGACAGGAAACTACAAACTACATGATTTAATCTAGTAATGGAATCCAAATAGATATTCTAGCACATCATTAGGAACTGCATTACTAGGAAAGCTCCAGTACGGTACAATATATCATATGACTCTTATAAACAAACTCAGGGACGCACAAACTACATGATTTGATTACTATCTGGAAATATAATGTAGATAGAGAACCTAGTGCACCAGGAACAAACCATAGGATTTCACTTATATCTAGTGCAGCCACATCTGTTATAACACATCAGTAGGATTTGCAATGGAAAGCTTCAGTATTATCATGACTATTAGAAATGACATCTAAGATAGAGAATTTAGTGCATTAGCGCCTCACTAGGACCATCTGCATAGGAAAGCTTCAATATGAGTGTGTGCCTGAGTCCTGACTACTGGTAATGAATAAGATGCAGAGTGAATGAATGTGTTTACCAATGACTCAGGGAGCAGGTGGCGGTTCTAAAAATCGGTCCCAAGTCACCTACTACACTGCAGCAGCCAGCCATGCTCTCAAAGACACACGTCTCGTTTCAATTTCATGGCTCCTTCAACTGGTCTGGCTATAATGTGAGGCCTCCACTGAGTGTACAACATTTTAGGAACACCTTCCTACTATTGAGTTGCACCCCTTTTGCCCTCAAAACAGGTTCAATTAATCAGGGCATGGGTTCTATAAGATGTCAAAAGTGTTCCACAGGGACACTGGCCCATGTTGACTCCAATGCTTCCCACAGTTGTGTCAAATTGGCTGGATGTCCTTTGACCATTCTTGATACACACGGAAAACTGTTGAGTGTGAAAAACCCACCAGCGTTGCAGTTCTTGACACACTCAAACCGGCGCGCCTGGCACCTACTACCACACCTCGCTCAAAAGCACTTAAATATTTTGTCTTGCCCATTCACCCTCTGAATGGCACATATACACAATTCATTGTCGAAATTGTCTCAAGACATAAAAATCCTTCTTTAACCTGTCTCCTCCCCTTCATCTACACTGATTGAAGTGGATTTGGCACTACAGAGGGTAGTGCGAACAACTCTGTACATCACTGGGGCCAAGCTTCCTGCCATCCAGGACCTCCATACCAGGCAGTGTCAGAGGAAGGCCCTAAAAATTCCACCTAGTCATAGACAGTTCTCTCTACTACCGTATGGCAAGCGGTACTGGAGCGCCAAGTCTAGGTCCAAGAGGCTTCTAAACAGCTTCTACCCCCAAGCCATAAGACTCCTGAACATCTAGTCAAATGGCTACCCAGACTATTTGTAGTGCCTCACCCCCTCTTTACACCACTGCTACTCACTGTTGTCATGTATGCATAGTCACTTTAATAACTCTACCTACATGTACATACTACCTCAAATAACCGGTACCCCCTGCACATTGACACTGAATATAGTCTCGCTATTGTTATTTTACTGCTGCTCTTTATTTACTTGTTACTTTTATCTCTTATTCATAACCTTTTTTTTAACTGCATTTTTGGTTAAGAGCTCGTAAGTAAGCACTTCACTGTAAGGTCTACACTTGATGTATTCGGCGCATGTGACGAATAAAATGTGATTTGATTTAACAAGTGAGATCAATAAGGGATCATAGCTTTCACCTGGATCAGCTTATGTCATGGAAAGAGCAGGTGTTCCTAATGTTTTGTAGACACAGTGTATATAATGTCATGTGAATGGGATATTAGCCTGTTGTGCCCTTTCAATTAGCTAACTGTGTTTTGGTTCTATTCTATATTCAAATCAGGGCTTCTTGGTTGTCCTCACCAAATTGTACAAATCACAATAACCCAGCTCTTCTACTTTTTTTTTACCATTGATAACCTCAACAAAGGCTGCAACAGCAACTGAGGTTCTGGGAATTACTGATAAGGCCTGTATACAGCATTCTACATAACAGCTAATATACGTCCCAAATGGCACCCTATTCCCTACACAGTGCACTACTTTCAACCAAAGCCATATAGGGCACGGTCAAAATGAGTGCACTAAAAAGGGAATAGGGTGCCATTTGGGAGGAAGACACTACTTTATCAATATATACACACTCCCAGTGTTTAGCCCATACAATCACTTACTCACTCAGGCCCCATCATGTCCTTTGTCTTAGCGTAGGGGCAAAGGGAGAGGATTCATTGAATGGGGCAGACATGGTCGCAGCAGATTGGACAGTGTGTGTGTGTACAGTATGCGTGTGTGTCAGGCCAGATTGAACTGAATGCATTAGCGACAACTAGCGAAAGGAGAGCCGCAGCTGTTGGTTGAGGGAAACAGGGGTTAAGTGTGAATTCATGTTCCTTAGCAACCCTCAGTCCCTGCGTCAAAGGCTAGATTTGCGGGAACGGCTCAGGCTTGATACGGACAGATGCTATTTGTTTGCTAGCAGACAACACATGAATGATATTAGCATTTTAGTGCTATGATTTATCAGGACAGCATTGTAGGCTACAGTAGAATCACTAATACTTCCAAACTCATCTTGGCCTATCTGACTGAAAGTCATTTTTCCATAAAGGATAGCTCTGTTTTATGCTTTCTGAAAGGCTGTCTGTCAATACCTACAGATGTAGGATATTAATTTGAACAGTTTCTAATGCAGGTTGACGTTTCTTGTCATTGGTCTTGTCCTGGATGCAGAACTGAGCGATTTCCCTTTAAATAGCCCAGCGGTTAGCTTTTCGGTCTTAATTTAAAGAGGCACTCCAGTCTCCTTTTCACCTCATTCAACACCTGATTTACTTAACAAAAAGCACATCTCAATAGGTGGTCCAGGTATGTCATGACATAACACAAGTGGGGGGTGGGCCTTTCCTCTTTTGTTCTCTATTGCTTCTCAATGCAAGGGTGGAGGCCAATGACATCACAGATTCCCATCTGACCAACTCCTAGACTGCGCTACTACTTGAAGTTTTCAGTTGTGTCTAAAAAACACTTGTTTGCTCAGAAATATATATTTTTTTTACCCTTTACTGTCTGTACTTTATTGTATTTATACTTGGGATATTGCTTTTCAATAGTAAAAGTTCAAACATCGCTGAAGGCCATTTTTGAGGTTGGGGATAGGCATTAGGGGCAGTTTGAATGATGAGCGATGTTTGAACTTTTACTGTTGAAAAGCAATATCCCAAGTATAAATACAGTAGCAGTGTGGTTTTATGACTTTATAGCTGTGCCAGCTAGTGACCACTCTGCAGAGCTGCCTCCAGAAGAATATTCATGATGAAAAATTCGAACCTGCGTTTCGCACCGCAAGAAAATAATCCTGCAGCAACAGGAAATGTGAATTATTACGCAGATTATAATTAATGGACATTTTTGTAGGGGTTGATACATATTTCGTGAAGGGAAAATCAAGTCTGGAATTTCAGAGTGTAAATTACAAACTTTCGATGCCTTTTTAAGCCTCGAATACACTACAAGTTTACATTTCTTGTTATGCAAGACATTTCATGCAACAAAAGAGTGATCAAATTAAGATCTGCATATCTCCATGCCAACTGACACTGACCAGTCCTAGCATTACCAGACAAAGATATGGAAAGAAGGTGTATGGGGAAAAGACTGTTTGACCTTATCACTCTCTAGCTGGACTTGTAATGTGCCTGAAGATCTTTGAGTGCCTCAATACAGATGTCCTATCTTAATTTGAGCCAGTTTGCTACAGCAGGAAAATAATCCTGCAGCAACAGGAAATGTGAATTATTATGTGGATTATAATGAATGAATATTTTCTTCGTAGGGGTTGACGCATTTTATATTATGGAAAATCAAGTTAGAAATGTAAAAGTGGAAATTACAAATTTTAGAAGCCTTTTTAAACCTTGAATACACTACAAGTTTGCATTTCCTACAGTACAGGAAAATGATCGTTAACAAAAGAGTGATCAAATTAAGATCCTACGTCTGTACCACGTGAGGGATGTTATTCAGAATGACCAACCTTCCCAGAGAATTGCCCTTCCAGTTCTCAATAGGTGGGCTCCCGAGTGGTGCAGCGGTCTAACGCACTGCATCTCAGTGCTAGAGGCGTCACTACAAACCCCGTTTTGATCCCGGGCTGTATCACAACCGGCCGTGATCAGGAGTTCCATCTTAACTGACTTGTCTAGTTAAATAAATCAGCATTTCCCAATGCCTACAATTTGACCTCAAGTAACATCTGTGGAAGGATGGAAGCATATTGGGAGATGAAGCCGATGATTACGAAGCTCCAAGTCCGGTCATGTGTAACAGGTCCTTCCACCTCATACATGGTGTTGATAGGATTTCACATCCCTATTTGTGATCTCGCTGCCATTGGTTACACTCTTAGAAAACAAGGTCGAGAACCTAAAAGGGTTCTTTGGCTGTCCCATTGGAGAACACTTTGAAGAACCCTTTTTGGTTCCAGGTAGAACAGTATTGGGTTCAATGTAGAACCCTTTCCCCAGAGGGTTCTACATGGAACCTGAAAGAGTTCTACCTGGAACGAAAAAGGGTTCTCCTATGGGGACAGCCAAATAACCCTTTTTTTCTGAGAGTGTATATTTCGAGTTGAGGGTACAATTCCTACAGTATAATAGTGAGCTGAAAAAGCCCAATTATGGTAATTGTTTCGGTGATGTTCTGTGTGAGGACATAGTTCACAGATGGAGCCACTCTCCTATTCAAGCTCTGCATTGAAACATTGTTTATAATGATGAATACCTCAATTTGATTCCATTAGCCAAAGATGATTAATTAGCTGTTAGCGAGCTATTTTCGAAGGCGAAAAGCGAGCTAGGAGCCTAAGTTAAGTGTCCAGTTTGATTGATTTCTTTCTGTACACAAGAGAGGTAACTATATGAATCAGGTAGAGAGGAATGTGAGACACAAGAGGTATTTCAATCAAATCAAATGTTATTTGTCACATGCTTTGTAAACTAACAGTGAAATGCTTACTTGCGGGCCCTTCCCAACAATGCAGAGAAAGAAAACAGAGAAATAATAGAACGGAATATCACATAATAATAAATACACAATGAGTAACGGTAACTTGGCTATATATACGGGGTACCAGTACTGAGTCAATGTGCAGGGATATGAGGTAATTGAGGTAGATACTGTGTGTACATATACAGTGCATTTGTAAAGTATCCAGACCCCTTGACTTTTCCACATTTTGTTACGTTACAGCCTTATTCTAAAATGTATTAAATCGTTTTTTCCCCCCTCATCAATCTACACACAATAACCCATAACGACAAAGTAAAACAGCTTTTTAGAAATTGTTACACATGTATTAAAAATAAAACACTGAAATATTACATTGACATAAGCATTCAGACCCTTTGGCAGCGATTAGAGCCTTGAGTCTTATTGGGTATGACACTACAAGCTTGGCACACCTATATTTTTGGGAGTTTCTCCCATTCTTATCTGCAAATCCTATCAAGCTCTGTCAGGTTGGGTGGGGAGTGTCGCTGCAGAGCTATTTCCAGGTCTCTCCAGAGATGTTCAAGTCCAGGCTCTGGCTGGACCACTCAAGGACATTCAGAGACTTGACCTGAAGCAACTCCTGTGTTGTCTTGGCTGTGTGCTTAGGGTTGTTGTCCTGTTGGGTCTGAGCACTCTGAAGCAGGTTTTAATCAAGGATCTCTCTGTACTTGGCTCCGTTCATCTTTCCCCCGATCCTGACTAGTAGCCCAGTCCATTCCGCTGAAAAACATCCCTACAGCATGATGCTGCCACCACCAGGCTTCACCGTAGGGAGGGTGCCAGGTTATCCTCCAGACATGATGCTTGGCATTCAGGCCAAAGAGTTCAATCTTGGTTTCATCAGATCAGAGAATCTTGTTTCTCATGGTCTGAGAGTCCTTAAGGGGCTTTTTGGCAATCTCCAAGCGGAATGTCGTGCCTTTTACTGAGGAGTGGCTTCCGTCTGGCCACTCTACCATACATTGGTAGAGTGCTGCAGAGATGGTTGTTCTTCTGGAAGGTTCTCCCATCTCCACAGAGGAACTCCGGAGCTCGGTCAGAGTGACCATCGGGTTCTTGGTCACTTCCCTGTCCAAGGCCCTTCTCCCCCGATTGCTCAGTTTGGCCGGCGGCCAGCTCTAGGAAGAGTCTTGATGGTTCCAAACTTCTTCCATTTAAGAATGATGGAGGCCACTCTTTTCTTGGGGACCTTCAATGCTGCAGAAATGTTTTGGTACCCTTCCCCAGATATGTGCCTTGACACAATCCTGTCATGGAGCTCTACGGACAATTCCTTCAACCTTATGGCTTGGTTTTTGCTCTGACATGCACTGTCAAATGTGGGACCTTATACAGACAGGTGTGTGCCTTTCCAAATCATGTCCAATCAATTCAATTTACCACAGGTGGACTCCCATCAAGTTGTAGAAACATCTCAAGGATGATCAATGGAAACAGGATGCACCTGAGCTCAATTTGGAGTCTCATAGCAAAGTGTCTGAATACTTACAGTGCCGTGAAAAGGTATTTGCCCCCTTCCTGATTTTTTATGTTTTTTGCACATTTGTCACACTTAAATGTTTCAGATCATCAAACAAATTAATATTACACAAAGTAAACACAAAATGCAGTTTTTAAGTTATAATTGTATTTATTAAGGGAAAAAAGTTATCCGAACCTTCATAGCCCTATGTGACAAAGTAATTGCTCCCCCTTGTTAAATCATGAATTAACTGTGGTTAATCACATTATTTGGAACGCTGAGTTCAATTTTACTAGCCACACCCAGGCCTGATTACTGCCAGACCTGTTGAATCAAGAAATCACAAGGTGAAGTAGGCCAAAAGATCTCAAAAAGCAAGATATCATGCTGCGATCCAAATAAATTCAGGAACAGATGAGAAACAAAGTAATTGACATCTTTCAGTCTGGAAAGGGTTACAAAGCCAGTTCTAAAACTTTGGGACTCCAGCGAACCACGGTGAGAGCCATTATCCACAAATGGAGAACATTTGGAACAGTGGTGAACCTTCCCAGGAAGGCCGGCCTACCAAAATTACCCCAAGAGCGCAGCGACGACTCATCCAAGAGGGCACAAAAGAACCCACAACAACATCTAAAGAACTGCAGGCCTCACTTGCCTCAGTTAAGGTCAGTGTTCATGACTCAACTATAAGAAAGAGACTGGGAAAAAATGACATCCATGGCAGAGTTCCAAGGCGAAAACCACTGCTGACCCAAAATAACATAAAGGCTTGTCCCACCTTTGGCAAAAAACATCTTGATGATCCCCAAGACTTTTGGAAAAATATTCTGTGGACTGACGAGACAAAAGTTGAACTGTTTGGAAGGTGTGCGTCCCGTTACATCTGGCGTAAAAGTAACACAGCATTTCAGAAAAAGAACATCATACCAACAGTCAAATATGGTGGTGGTAGTGTGATGGTCTGGGGCTGCTTTGCTGCTTCAGGACCTGGACGACTTGCTGTGATTGATGGAACCATGAATTCTGTTCTCTACCAAAGAATCCTGAAGGAGAATGTCCGGCCATCAGTTCGTGACCTCAAGCTGTACCTCTGCAGCAGGACAATGATCCAAAACACACCAGTAAGTCCACCTCTGATTGGCTTAAAAAAAACGAAATGAAGGTTTTGGAGTGGCCTAGTCAAAGTCCGGACATGAATCCGATTGAGATGCTGTGGCGTGACCTTAAAAAGGCGGTTCATGCTCGAAAACCCTCCAATGTGGATGAATTAAAACAATTATACAAAGAAGAGTGGGCCAAAAATCCTTCACAGCGATGTGAAAGACTCATTGCCAGTTATCGCAAACGCTTGATTGCAGTTGTTGCTGCTGAGGGTGGCACAACCAGTTATTAGGTTTAGGTGGCAATTACTTTGTCACATAGGGCCATGAAGGTTCGGATAGCTTTTTCCCTTAATAAATAAAATCATCACTTAAAAATTGCTTTTTGCGTTTACTTGGGTTCTCTTTGTGTAATATTTCAAATTGTTTGATGATTTGAAACATTTAAGTGTGACAAATGTGCAAAAACATAAGAAATCAGGAAGGGGGCAAATACTTTCTCACAGCACTGTATGTAAATAAGGTTTTTCTGTTTCTTATTTTTAATACATTTTCAAACATTTCTAAAAAACAGTTTTCACTTTGTCATTATGGGGTATTGTGTGAAAATGTATAAGAAAAACAATGTATTTAATACATTTTAGAATAAGGCTGTGAAATAATAAGAAAAAAATTAGAATAAGTCAAGGGGTCTGAATACTTTACAAATGCACTGTAGGTAGGGATAAGGTGCTCCTATCAGATCTTGTAGTTGCTCCAGCAACGTGTCCAAAGTTGGTTTCTGTCACACACACAAACACACGCATGAACACATGCGCACACACACACGCGCACACACACACGCACACACACACGCACACACACACACACACACACACACACACACACACACACACACACACACACACACACACACACACACACACACACACACACACACACACACTGTGACCGTCATGGCTTCAAAATGTCTCTATTTAACCTACTAGTCCGGAAGCTGCCTCCCATAACACAGCAACATCCTCATTAGTGTGTGTGTGTGTGTGTGTGTGTGTGTGTGTGTGTGTGTGTGTGTGTGTGTGTGTGTGTGTGTGTGTGTGTGTGTGTGTGTGTGTGTGCGCGCGCATGTCTGTGTCCATTCAAAATCCATACATGACTGTTCTCTCCCTCTCTCCCAAAGGTCAAGGATGTCTCTTTATGGATAAACATTGTGCATACTGTGGTTCTCCTTCCGTAGCCTGGAGAAGTGTGTGTGTGCACGTGCGCAGGCGAGGACTTATTTTGCTAATGACCACACAGTAATGACAAGTCTAATCCCTGTCGGAAACACACACGGCTTCTGTGTGACTAAGACTTGTCATCCTTCAATGAACATCTTTGTAAAAGTGTAAACTAATCTTCCTGCTGTAGTTGTACGTATATCTAGACTGAGAAGGGGCTGCGTCTCAATTGACAGCCTATTCCCTATTTAGTGCATGTACTGTATGTATCTACGAGGGAATGTCATTCTTATCTACACACTGCACGAGTTAGTGACAGTGTAACGGCACATCATGTGAATAGTGTTCCATCAGTTGGAATAAATATTCAAATATTTGTTCAGGAGAACTAACTGACGTTGGAGTAATGACTTCCTGGTTGTATCTTTCAGTTAGAACGGTCATTCATATGATTGCACTTGAGTCCTCATAATGGTATTGTCCACATAAAACATAATACTATTGTCTTCATAATACACATGGTCCTAGTCATCATAATACTATTGTCTTCTAGGCTTGGGCGGTATACCGTGTATCGTAAACTGGGGTATTTAGAAATAGCCACGGGATAGTTTTTCAATACCGTCAATACCATTGAAACTATTTATTTGACGTTTTTCATAGTACATGGCCTCACACATGAATCAAAATAAAAATATTTTTACCTACTTTTTAAGTCAATACCTGCAGTCAACTTGTGCAATACGTTTGGAGATAAAGTCGTTTTCATTGCAAGTTAATTAAAGCATACTGTTAGCTAGCTTACGTTAGCTGGCTGGCTTGCTAGCTAATGTTAAGTGTATGAGCTGTGGAGTCATATCATTTGTATCTTTGAAAGCCATATGCATTGCTAGTTATAGCCTCATGTTAGCTAGCTAGCTAACATTGAACCAAGTTGGTTAACTTTAGCTACCTGCAAAATCGTGCATGATAGTATGGGTTGGCATTATGGGTCTGAACAAAAGACTCCACTATGCAAGTAAACATTTATTTCACTGTACCGTTTGCACCTTCTGTATCCTCTGTATGTGACAAGTAAACTTTGATTCTACTTGATATAGTTTGTTTACCAGAGACGGTCATGTGAAGAAGAACATGGCCTGCACCAAAGTCAGATCAGGATATAGACCAAGGACTAGACAGTGTATTTTTACTACTACTTTTTGCTCCTACTTTCACCACTTTAATTCTTCATCTTATCTTTGGTTGTTTACTACACTACCTTACTCACTGACCTGCCACACACAGCTTATGTACTGTAGGGTAGATTGAGGTTAGCCTGTGAATAGGCTTGCCAGCCATGCCAAAAGAGGGCAACAGTGGGAATCATTGACTAGTACATTGTTTTGGTACTACAATTAGAGAGCACTTCTTTGTCTATTCCCATTCAGCATTGTTCACACCCTCTTAAGCCTTAGCTCCACCCTTGTCTTTAAGGGTTGATCTGTGCATTCTGTACTAACTTGCCAGCTACTTCCAGACATCTAAGGGAGAGAGAACAGCTCACTGAACATCATTCGCCTTAGCAGAGCTGGTTAGGCTGTTATGTTATCCAGAGTGTTGGTGAGTGCGACTGTGCTGTCAGATTGTCCATTCGTAACTTCAGAGCCTTTTGTGTTTAGTACATGGCCTCACAAGTGAATCCTTAAAGACATGGGGGGGGGGCTACGGCTAAACCGGTGCAGATAAAGAAAAGCTCTCCAGTCGGTGTACCAAACGTTTATCAATTTTCAAAGAATAATTCATTTCCCATTGTTCCTCAACTGCAGTGTATGATATACAACTTTCTAGCCCCGAGTCTCGACTTTCATCAATGTAAAAAAAACAATTTCAAATGTTGCTACATAGGACCGAATCGAGGTGGTGGGTCACATATGAACATTTGGTTACCGCCCAAACCTATTGTCTTCATAAAACACATGGTACTAGTCATAATACTATAATGTCTTTATAATACACATGGTACTAATTATAATACTATAATGTCTTCATAAAACACATGGTACTAATCATAATACTATAATGTCTTCATAATGCACATGGTACTAATCATAATACTATAATGTCTTCATAATACACATGGTACTAATCATAATACTATAATGTCTTCATCATACACATGGTACTAATCATAATACTATAATGTATTCATAAAACACATGGTACTAATCATAATACGATAATGTCTTCATAAAACACATGGTACTAATCATAATACGATAATGTCTTCATAATACACATGGTATTAGTCATCATAATACTATAATGTCTTCATAAAACACATGGTATTAGTCATCATAATACTATAATGTCTTCATAAAACACATGGTATTAGTCATCATAATACTATAATGTCTTCCTAATACACATGGTACTAGTCATCATAATACGATAATGTCTTCATAAAACACGTGGTATTAGTCATCATAATACTATAATGTCTTCCTAATACACATGGTATTAGTCCTCATAATACTATTCTCCAGTTATGATTCCACAAGAAAACGGGTATTGTGTCATACTATCCTCGCACAATGTGCCAATCAAAGCATAATGAAGCCATAAACAGAATCGCTGTGGCAACATAGGGCAAGCAGGATTCTAAGAATGGAGCTTGCCAGGGGGTCTAACAGCAACTGAGACCCACAGCAAAGCGTGCACTGCGCTCGGCCCGCCACAGGAGTCGCTAGTGTGCGCTAGTGTGCAATGAGACAGGGATTATTCCAACCAGCCAAACCCTCCATAACCCGGACGACGCTAGGCCAATTGTGCATCAACCCATGGACCTCCCGGTTGCGTTCAGCTGCGACAGAGCCTGGGCTTGAATCCAGAGTCTCTGGTGGCACAGCTAGCACTGCAATACAGTGCCTTAGACCACTGCGCCACCCGGGATGCGACAAACAACATTTTAACGATGTTTGCATGGGTTGTTTGAACGCACATATACAATGTGTATATCATGAGCAAATGGAGTTTCGGCTTCATGTACCAACAACTATGAAATTACTGAACGAATCACACTCACATTAATCAAGCTAACAATATACTGAGGTGCCTCTATGGATCATACATTCATAATGTTTGTGTTATAGACAAGCAATTTGTGTTATATATACATGTAATTTGTGTTATAGACAAGCAATTTGTGTTATAGACAAGCAATATGTGTTATAGACAAGCAATTTGTGTTATATACATGCAATTTGTGTTATAGACAAGCAATTTGTGTTATAGACAAGCAATTTGTGTTATATACATGCAATTTGTGTTATAGACAAGCAATTTGTGTTATAGACAAGCAATTTGTTTAATAGACAAGCAATATGTGCTATAGACAAGCAATATATGTGATAGACAAGCGATTTGTGTTATAGACAAGCAAAGTGTGTTATAGACAAGCAATTTGTGTTATAGACAAGCAAAGTTTGTAATAGACAAGCAATTTGTGTTATAGACAAGCAATATGTGTTATAGACAAGCAACTTGTGTTATAGACAAGCAACTTGTGTTATAGACAAGCAATTTGTGTTATAGACAAGCAATTTGTGTTATAGACAAGCAATTTGTGTTATAGACAAGCAACTTGTGTTATAGACAAGCAACTTGTGTTATAGACAAGGAATTTGTTATAGACAAGCAATTTGTAATAGACAAGCAATTTCATTTCCTGGAGGCTGGAGTTGCTAGTGTTTATGTGTGAATGACATATTGGTAATATAAGTTAGACTGAGGTATACGAGGCTGAGGTTACTAAGTGTAAATGTGTAAACAACATATTGGTAATATAAGTTAGACTGAGGTATACGAGGCTGAGGTTACTAAGTGTAAATGTGTAAACAACATATTGGTAATATAAGTTAGACTGAGGTATACGAGGCTGAGGTTACTAAGTGTAAATGTGTGAATGACAGCTGCTATGACAGAGATACAGATCAAGTGCATAAAACCCAATACTATCCTCCTGGGTTTACAGGTAGGAAGAGAATACTGCCAATGATACTGTAGCTATGGCTGCCTTATGCTCTACGGCTCTTCTAACTGGGAGCCATGGCAGCTCATATGTTTGTGGTAACCTAGGCTACCTCGTCTGCTGCTAGGCAACGACATGACAACACCATTGATTTGCACTTGATAGATGCAAGGCCCGAGAGTTTTCAAGATAAAAAGATTTTCAAGATAACAAAAGGAAAACGATTGGAAAGAGGAGAACTATTCCTGTGCGCAATTCCATAGATAACACACAAAATATATACAAAATGTACTACCAACACAAGCTAAATGTACCGACATTACTAGCTCCATTCTCAAATAGCCTTTCCCTCTGCTTCAACCGAGACTGAGTCAGCTAAATAATTTAGACACCATCATCATGGTGTCATGACGGCCTGAGAGTGCAAGGTGAGCTGTCCAACTTAATAAATATCTCACGTCAGGACTCTCGTCTCGCTAAGTCGCTCACCTGAGCTCACCCATGTTGCCACATTCACCCAGAGAACAGTGTTACGCAGCTGCAATAAGTAATAACCATTTTCGATTCGATATGACAATATAATGACTCTATGCTCCTCCGCAGGAGATTTGTGCTTTGTGGAGGAGCCTGGTGAGAGTATATTGATTGCAAGCAGGATGCTATTTTTACTGACGCACAAATGCACGCATGCACACACACAAACACACACACACACACACACACACACACACAAACACAAAGTTGTTATGTGCCGCCTCGAAGGTGACCTGTCAAGTCAAGAGGAATATGACGACAACAGGGGTATGTGCATTGTCACAAAGTGTATATGTGTGTGTGTGTGTGTGTGACACTATGTGTGTGTTGACTCACGTTAACCCAGTCTGGATCCACAGGGAGGGAGACACTGGTGGCACGATCACCATACGGTCACCACCCACCAATGCCACTTGACCCCCTAGACATATGTTCCTGTCACACCATGGCAAGAGGCCATGATTAAACACACTGGCCACTACTCTGTTAGTAGACCCTGTCTTACTGCCCTCTATCTATTCCTACTTGTTTAATTCATATTCTCTCTCTCTCTCTCTCTCTCTCTCTCTCTCTCTCTCTCTCTCTCTCTCTCTCTCTCTCTCTCTCTCTCTCTCTCTCTCTCTCTCTCTCTCTCTCTCTCTCTCTCTCTCTCTCTCTCTCTCTCTCTCTCTCTCTCTCTCTCTCTCTCTCTCTCTCTCTCTCTCTGGTGAGATACGGAACATTGATAAGACATTCACACCAATCAGCAGCTCGTATTTGGAGACTGAGCTTCCAATAGAGGATAACATTCTCTCTCTCTCACACACACACACACACGCACACGCGCACGCGCACACACACGCACACACACACACACACACACGATCATGGGTGAAAGGCTGGCTCACTTATTAAACATTGATTTCTCATCTCAACTCAACTCTTCAGTATCTCTCTTCCTCTCTTCCTATCCACAGTGGCAGTTCTATTTTAAAGAATGTACTAACATACACTCAAAGTCTAGGGCCACTCAAACCTCATTAAAAACACAGTGACACACACACAGACGCACGCACGCACGCACGCACACACGATCAAGGGTGAAAGGCTGGCCCACTTTGAGTCGATAAAGAGCCTCAACAAGTGCTCCCAACACATTCAGCAGAGAACTCCATTACGCAATCAAGCCCCAACACAACACTGTCCTGATGTGTTCTGCTACAGAACTGACTTTACTGCCTTTTCACCACTTCACACTTTAGCCTATACACAGAAACTCCTTCACTTAAAATCGTACCGAAAGTTAGATTTCAGCTAACGCCTTTCATATAGATACAGCAAGAGCAGTGTAAAACCAAGAAACTAGGCCTTTGACCTTGATCCTACAGTGAGAAGTCACACACACACACACACACACACACACACACACACACACACACACACACACACACACACACACACACACATTCTGCTGTCCTGTCCTGTTGTCTCAGGCACTACTGTGTCCTTATCTACCTAATTGGATTCATCAATGGGCTTTAATTAGACCTAATGATCAGGTGGTCTGACTCCTGGGAGGCTGTGAGGGACTTGATGTCCGTATGGTGGAGGTAAGCCACTCCACAGCTACAGGTCCAGACAACTAAGTCAACATGTGTTATCTAGACAAGGCCTTTAGTAACCTGATCCAATGCATTGCAGCAGCACTGTGTTTTTATTCAACTGTATATTGAGGCGTCAGGTAGCCAAGTGGTTGGAGAGTTGGGGCAAATCTGTCGTTCAGCCCCTGAACAAGGCAGTACATAAGAATTGGTTATTAACTGACTTGCTAAGTTAAATAAAGGTTAAATACATTTAAAAAAAATTGTATTTATTATTACTTGGGTGGATGTGATTGTATGTGTTATTAGATGTGTTCTGACCTACATGTGTGACAGCCCATAGACTTGAATAATAGAACATATAGCATACGCTCAATGATAAACGATGCAGTGTTTTCTGAATTACAGCCTTGCAGTAATTGACTTGTTTCCCCTTGCACTGAAGGGTCCAAGCGCAATGAATACATGTCATGTTTATTGTTAAAATGCCATTTCATAGGCCCACGGAATCTTTTAAAATGTTGTTCTTTAGAGACATTTACTGTAATTCTGGGACTTGGCAATAAGGCTGTGCAGAGGATGAGCTAAGCTGTGATAGCCCACATACAGTAAACACAAATTGATTTATTGATTGGTTTGGTTGGCCCACTAACAGCACAGCTGGATATGACTGACTTCCCCCAGTGCACAGAGTGTGGGAAACCCCCACACCAATGTGAGACAACTGAAATACCCCGCAACTTTCTTACAAACTGCGTCTGCAGTTACTATCATCAACAGAAGGCGACTGAGGAAGTACGCAAACGATGGTATCAACGTGGAAACGGACAGGGGATGATAGACGAATAATGACATCAGCAGGTTTTCCTATAAATTGCTATAAATGATTTAACTGCAATCAATACAAAATGTATCAAATCGACCTAAAGGAAAAGCTTTAATGTTTGTATTTCTACTTTAACACTGATCAAAGGGAAATATATATACTGGGGAATAGCCTTCTGTAGCCTAGCAAATGTATGCAAATGTCTATAATGAACTGTCTCTGGTGTGACATCTGTGTGACATCAGAATTTGGGTAGCCTACCTGATACACACGCAACGTTATTTTACGCGACAGGAATTGCACTCTCCAACTATTCTCCATTGCATTGCAAATTGAACGAATCTATAACCTACAGTATAAGCAATGGTGACGTGATCTATGAGTGTATCTAAATGTTATTTTTCCTTACCGTACAAGGCATTTCGCGTTATCTGGCCTCCCATGGCTACAATTCCAGTCAGCAGCCCTTATATCCCAGCTCTCAATATTCAAACACTTGCGGTGTTGATGCACAATCCAACGCCGACAACATGATTGGAGGCTACATCCAGAGCGGTCGTTCTTTCTCCAGATTGGAATATAAACACAGTGCACTCCTAAGCACCAAGCTGAGCGGTAGTGAATGCTGCTCCTCCATTCACTGTGCGCTCTCAGCGCCTTGAGCCCCACTCACACACAGACATTTTCATAAAAGGTGGAGTCAAGACAAAGCGTTGTTAACGCGCTCGCCGCCAGTTTCCAACAACCATAAAGGATACGAGTAACATGGACACTTGGACAATTTCAGGGTAGGCTTTACCCTAGAATAGAATAGAATAAAATACAATCGGACGTTGCGTTGCCTTCCGGAGAGAATTTGTCTTGCAAATCATTTAAAAGCACTGTCAATCTAAAACGAAGATGTGCATAGTATACAATGGAGAGTGTGGACATAGGCAGACTATGTGAGAGCTATAGGCTATGCTGGAGCTCTAGTTCTATGGGCTTATCTCTCACAGTGTCCTCCCCTCTCTCTCATGAGTAACCACACTATGTTTGGGTCCAGAGTAGGGCAGAGGAACCAAGTGGTCACATTCTTTACCCTCAGCACTCTGCCTTTCACCTCAAGTGAGTCCCTTCTTCTTCCTGGTGTGCCTCGGGGCCCCTCTGCCCCTGGCAGACAGCCTGGGTGACCCCTCAAGAGTCACGCCTCTGACTTAAGCTGTCATCACATATCCACGGTGACATCGGAGCCCCTCCGCCTCAGAGTAGTTTACATTAGCCTCAAGGATGTTCGCTGCTTAGATATCTCTTAAGGGTGATAATGGCTTTGTGAATGACTAGGAGTGACAGATGTAAGTGATATTGGCAAAAAAGGGTGAATGTAGCCTAATAACAGTTCAACACCGGAAAACCCCCGATAGAGTGTTTCTATCGGGTTGGGGTGGGTGGTGGGGGATCTTGGGAAGGCAACCAATGTTAAGAATAGTTGAACAACGAATGACAAATCCCCCTCCAATCAAATCATTCATGATTCACACGTGCCACCGCTATTACAATTGACTGAAAAAAGAAGGATTAGCGAACCAACCTTATAGAGCCTATTAAATGACTACTGTATTCTAATTCCTAATTCTATGGAGTCAACACGGTTCAAAATAAGACATTTCAATCTATGCAGGGGAATTCGATTCATTTTACCCAGTGAGACATGGCATTGTTGTGTGAGGGTGGTGTCATAAAGGTTCCATTTGGAGCATTCAGAGGAGAGTGATGAAAACAACTGGTTAGCTAAGCCCTTCTTGTTTGAGTTGAAAACATTACCATTGAATCATGCTGACAATAATATTTACCATTTCCCCCTTTAACGATTACGGCTACGTAACCATAACAAACACTTGAGGCGAGATGGTGACTTCAATCTCAACTAAATCAGGGCCGCAAACCGAAGGTTCGTTTTTGTAGATCATACTCACACATGGTGTGCACATTTTGAATATACAGTGCCTTGCGAAAGTATTCGGCCCCCTTGAACTTTGTGACCTTTTGCCACATTTCAGGCTTCAAACATAAAGGTATAAAACTGTATTTTTTTGTGAAGAATCAACAACAAGTGGGACACAATCATGAAGTGGAACGACATTTATTGGATATTTCAAACTTTTTTAACAAATCTAAAACTGAAAAACTGGGCGTGCAAAATTATTCAGCCCCCTTAAGTTAATACTTTGTAGCGCCACCTTTTGCTGCGATTACAGCTGTAAGTCGCTTGGGGTATGTCTCTATCAGTTTTGCACATCGAGAGACTGACATTTTTTCCCATTCCTCCTTGCAAAACAGCTCGAGCTCAGTGAGGTTGGATGGAGAGCATTTGTGAACAGCAGTTTTCAGTTCTTTCCACAGATTCACGATTGGATTCAGGTCTGGACTTTGACTTGGCCATTCTAACACCTGGATATGTTTATTTTTGAACCATTCCATTGTAGATTTTGCTTTATGTTTTGGATCATTGTCTTGTTGGAAGACAAATCTCCGTCCCAGTCTCAGGTCTTTTGCAGACTCCATCAGGTTTTCTTCCAGAATGGTCCTGTATTTGGCTCCATCCATCTTCCCATCAATTTTAACCATCTTCCCTGTCCCTGCTGAAGAAAAGCAGGCCCAAACCATGATGCTGCCACCACCATGTTTGACAGTGGGGATGGTGTGTTCAGCTGTGTTGCTTTTACGCAAACATAACGTTT